>NC_059286.1:9416139-9478639 GCF_017591435.1 Portunus trituberculatus
TCATACTTAATATTCACTTGATCAGCGTCTTTTTTTTTTTCGTGCCTCTCCTCCTCCTCCTCCTCCTCCTCCTCTTACTCCTTCTCCTTCAGTTCCATTCATTCCTGTAAATATTGTCTCTACTCTTATTACTATTCATCTCACCATCATATTCTTATCATTACATCATCTTTTTTTGCCTTTACTATTCCATAACCTTCCCTTTCTCCATTACCTCCAATACCTTCACCTCCACATACCTCCACTACCTCCACGTCCTAGCTGCACAATCTCCTCACAGTTTTGACCTGAAAACAAACGTACTCTTTTTTCGGGCAGTCGGGAGCGGGTCTGCTGGCGGGGCGTTGGCGGCGAGGCTGGCAGAGGTGGACGAGTGGCGTGTGCTGTTGCTGGAGGCTGGAGGGTTGCCGCCGCCTGAGAGTGACATCCCGGGCCTCAATCCCATCCTGCTGCAGAGTGAGATTGACTGGCATTACTTCACGGTGCCGCAGAAACATGGTCTACGTGGATATGTTAGTGATGTGAGTGTGTGGGGTTGTTTTTCTCCGCTTGTCTGGTGTTGCGTAGTGGTTTTCTTCCGTCCTTGGCTTTCCGTGTAACTTCATGTATTATTCTCTCTTGCTTTTTCATATGTAGTGACTATTTCCTTATGTCTCTGGTCTTGTCTGGCTTCTATTCGTTACGTTTTAAGTGTTTTCTCTTGCCTCTGGTCCTGTTTGTCTGCTGCACCGACTGTTTCTCACTACCTAATACGGGAAGCTGCAGGAAGAGATCAGTTGTACTCTACCGTTGCAGTGCAGTGTATTATTCAGTGCAACGGGAACCAGTGCAGTAGACCAGCCTGGGTAGCGAGACTGGTGCGGCTTGTCATGCCTACAGGCGATCAGTGGGCGCCTCTCGTGTTACTCAACAACCAGCGTGTAGCATGACTCAATGTGTCAGGTGGGCACTAGATATCTCAAGAAAAAACATGGAATCTCTCTAATCATGTTGGCTGGCTGTGAAAATGCTCCTCATGGCATTACAAAACAAGGGCCCACATAATTTAGTGTATCAGGTGGCCAGTGGATGCTTCTCTGCCCCTTCAAAGAATAAAACAAAGGAAAACGCCGGAGCACCTTTCTAATCATCTCGGTAGCCTTTAATAAATCCCCTTCGTGAAAGCCCAAGACATTTGAGAGCATAGTGAGAGTATAGTATCAGTGTGTCAGTCGGTCATTAGATGCCTCCTGTGCTGCTTAAGTCCTTCCCATTGCCTCGGGTGGGAAGACAACAGGTCGCCATTGTGGTCGAAGGGCGAAGAAGATGTGACTGGAATCTGAGAGTAATACATGAAGCGAACCTCAGAATAGAAGAGACATGAAACCTTGGCGTGGGTGAAAAATAGATAGTGAAAGTAACTGACAGGGGAAGATTACGTTACGAGTGCTAGACAGTTAGGGACGAGGTGAATGGCGAGGGGAGGTGTGAGATGAAGCTTTAGGGAGGAGGAATGATAGACTGTACAGGTGGCTAAGGCTCATCTTCTTAAATACTTCTGTACTTCACCTCCATTATTTCAAAAAGGCTTTATCTAAATTTCTACGCATTTTTTTTAAGGTGTTTTTTTTTTTTTTGGTTCTAAAGGCAGATTGACAAGATTTCTACATTACTAACCGGGGAAATATTCTTGAGATCCCCGCTAATCATATCTGTGGCCTTGGAATGTAATCGTAGTGAGAGAACAAACCGGATTTACGATTGCCGAGATGACATTACGGGCAAAGATAACTGATAGATGAAGACTTAGGCTGAAAAAAAAATAAGAATGTAGTAACTAATAACAAAAAAATATGTAAAACTATCAAACTTAAAGAAATTCAGTCATACTAGTAACTTTAACACCTCCGCCTGCCCCCCCCCCCAAAAAAAAAAAAAATACCCGTTGTAAACAAAACCACATCAAGTTATGGACAAGGAAAACCGCGAGTGATAAAAGAACCCAGAGCAGGACCTTCACTTTCTCTTACAAATACGACAGAATTCCCCGCACAGACCACTATCTCTATACACTTTTTTCCCCAGCGTGTTATTTCTTTCCTACTAGAGACCTTGATATCTCCTTTCTGCGCCTCTGGGGGATGAAAGGCGAGGCAGCGCAAACCAGGAATGAATGGAAAGGAGTAATGTGAGAGGGCTGGCAGAGTAAGAGTAAGAGGAGAATGTTGGAAGGAGTAATGATAGGCCTTAGATGGGGGGATAGGGGAGTGGGTTAGGGGATGGGTACTTTACATTCAGGTGGTGTTGTGTTGTTGCTTAGAAGAGAGAGGGTTGAAGGGGAGGAATATGGGGAGGGCGAAGGGTCAGTCAGTATTTACGAGAGGGAAAGGAAAGGAGTGGGAGGGGATTGAAATGTTTATGGAGGTCTGTACACACTTCTGTAGACTTTTAGTGGTGTTGTTGTTGTTGTTGTTGTTGTTGTTGCACACACCTCAGTAGATCTTTTGCTGTTGTTGTTGTTGTTGGTGGTGGTAGTGGTGGTTGTGTTCCTTTTGTTGCTCTTAGCTAAAACTCTTCTCTCTCTCTCTCTCTCTCTCTCTCTCTCTCTCTCTCTCTCTCTCTCTCTCTCTCTCTCTCTCTCACACACACACACACACACACACACACACACACGCACTCCCAATCCTCTCCACCACCACCACCTCCACCTCCACGTCCACTTCCCCCAGTCGTGTCACATGCCGGTGGGTCGGGTGCTGGGCGGGTCCTCCACACTCAACTGGATGATGTACGTGCGCGGCAACAGGCGGGACTTCGACAACTGGGCAGCGATGGGCAACCCTGGCTGGAGCTACGCCGAGGTGCTCCACTACTTCAGGAAGTCAGAAAACTACCTAGGCACGCGAAACGAAGCCACGGGTGAGAGAGAGAGAGAGAGAGAGAGAGAGAGAGACTGACTAGACTGACTTTACCTAACCTACCCTAACCCAAGAAAGTCTACCCTTCCATACCTTACCCTAACCTAACCTAACCTAATCTAACTTAACTAACCCAAACCTACTTTATCCTAAGCTAACCTAACCTAACCTAACCTAACCTACCCTAACCCAACTAATCCTATACCCAATTTTAACCTACCCTACCCTAACCTAGCCTAACTTAGCCTCTTCTTGTGCTCTCCCAGTCGAATTCCACGGGCGCGGCGGTCCTCTCACTGTGGATGACAAGTTATGGGCGCCGCCGCTGACCGAAGCCATCCTACAAGCCGGGAAAGAACTAGGATTCCAAGTGATTGACCCTAATGGACCCGAAATGATTGGTAAGTAGAGAGAGAGAGAGAGAGAGAGAGTCTGTGTAGGTGGATGGAGAAAGGAAAGGAAGAGTAGAATAGAGAGTGGGATAAGGTTTTTTATGTAAGAGGGGAAAGCTGGCCAAGGACAACAGAAAGAGTGAAACAGAAGGCCCACGTATAGAACAGAGGAAGAGAAGAGGAGTAGATAGAAGCGATGGAGAGATAGAAAAGCAGTATTATTAATGGTACTCGTAGTAAAAGTAACATGTGTCCTTAATCCCTTCAGTGCCATGACGCGTTTCCATATTCATTCTGCTTACAATCTGGTTTTATACAGCTTCAGAAACTCATGTCGGGGATCAAAATAGTGAAGACTGTGGCCATTAATCTTCTGACACCTCCATAGACCCTTCCTAATGTCAATAAAATGGGCTAATCGTACACAAATCTCAAGGTAAAAAAACATACCCCAGTACTGAAGGGGTTAAAGTATTAGAAGTCTTAATATTAGTGTTTCCAATTTTAATATTGCAATACGTGAGAGAATATCAATGTTTTTTTTTATGTATATCTTGTCATTGTAACTTCTGATAATAGTGACAATGATGATAATGATAAAGCACCAGATATCATTGTAGCTGTTGGTGGTAGTGGTGGTGGTGGTGGTGGTGGTGGTGGTGGTGGTGGTAGTGATGAAGGAGTAAGTTATTTTGTTGTGGCAGTTTTTGTTGTTGCTTTCACTGCTAATAGTCGTGAGTTGTTGCTGTGCTTTTTGTGGCTAGCGCTGACGAAGATTGCGATACCCTTGTAGTAGCGGCAGTAGAAGTAGAAGTAGTAGTAGTTATAGTAGCAGTTATAGAAGAAGGAGGAGGATGAAGAGGAGAAGAAGGACGAACTAATGGTGATGAAAGTGGTGGTTATGATGTTACAGTTTGAGTGGTAGTAGTAGTAGTAGTAGAAGTAATAATAATAGTAGTAGTAGAAGTAGTAGTAATAATAGCATCAGTAAAACCCTTCATCTTTCTGTTACTTCTCTCATCTTTCCGTCAACAACCTTCTCCCTCACTATAAACCTCCTCCCGCCTTACCTGTACCTCCCGCCACCTGCCGCTCCTCCCCTCCCGCTGGCCAGGACTGACAGGTGGACGATGAAAAATATATAATCGATCCGTCTGTAAATGTCAAAAAATCGTGCCTTTTCAATATATAACTCAAAAAAAAAAAAGTGAACAAAATATATGAGAAGTACATTGGAGAGTCGCCCTTATGACCTTTTAGCGTCTGTTATATGGCTGGATGATTTCACCCTTCAGCATTTTAACCACTTAATGGGAGGGTTCACTTCCAGACACACACGTGAGAAACTCTGGTAATGGACGCCGTTGGTTTGCCGTTAATAACAACACGTTTTTTTAATGGAAGAATTTATATCTCTTCTGAAAATGCTCTTTTGGTCTCTTACTCTGTTTCAAGCAGGGTCCAGTGGAAGCTACAGATTTCAAGGCTGTTTTCATGTTTTGTGAAAGTTTAATAAGGACGCTATTTGGATTCTCACACATTCTTGATCTCTTGTTTCTACTTTGATGAGGGTTTAACTCCTTCAGTACTGGGATGCATTTGTACCTTGAGTTTTGAGTGTGATTTACCCGATTTTATTTATATTAGGAAGAATCTATGGAAGTCAGAAGATTAATAGCCGGAATCTTCACTATTTTAATCCCCACATATGTTTCTGAAGCTGTATAGAATCATCATATAGTAAGCAGAACAAATGGCACTGAGGAGGTTAATTGTGAGGTTATTAGTGTTTTCATGAGCGTTTGGATGCTTATTGGGAAAGTTTAACCCCTTGAGTGCCATGACGCGTTTCCATATCCATTTGACTTATTATTTGGTGATTATATACACCTTCAGAAGCTTATGTGGGGGATTAAAATAGTAAAGACTGGCCATTAATGTTCTAATCTCCATAGACTCTTCCTACTGTCAGTAAAATGGTCTAATCGTACAGAAATCTGACGGTAAAAATGCATATCATTATTGAAGGGATTAATAGCAATTCTACATGAAAACCCGACTAACTATCTCTGAGGTGTCTGAAAGCTGTCCTAACGAGGCATTACAAACTTTCAATACAGCCACTGTAGCGTAAAAACAAATATCTAAAAAGTTGCAGGTGACTGAGAAGAAAAAAACTGTCCCATGTTAAAAGATTCAAGAGCATAAACTGTGCAGGCAATTACAATTATGGAAAAAAATGTTAAAAAAAAATTCGTTTAGTAGTGAAAGGTTTAATGAAAGACTAAATAGACGAGAGGAGATTAAATCGTATCCAGACAGGGAAGAGAGTCCCTTTCTTTACGTAATCCAGAGTGAAGTGCGTCAGGTGTGTGCGGTCACCTGTCCAACCTGATTAACACCTGCCTCTGACACTAATGAGGGAGGGAGCGCACCTTTATCTTCCCGCCTGTCACTTAGAGTCCACTTTACCGATCCAGTATGTGACGAATTGAGCTTTAGTGGACCACCATTGGTGACCTCTCTGCACGGCTCACCTGTGTAGATAAGTCACTTCTTTCACCTGACTCACTGCACTGACTCACTGCTTCCCTTTTCCTCCCTCACCTGACAACACCTGACTCATTACTCTCTTCATTCTTTCCTAACTTAACCTGACCTGTCCAGAACCACTCGTTAGTTTCTTTATCAATTCCTAACTTGACTTATCCAACCTAACTCATTCTGTTTTTAATTCCACCAACTTTTACCTAACCTAATCTAACTTAACCTAACTTAATCATTCCTAACTTAACCTAACCTGTCCAGCCTCACTCTTTATTTTTCTTTACCAATTCCTAACTTAACTTATCCAACCTAGTTCATTCTGTTTTTAATTTCACCAACTCTTACCTAACCTAATCTAACCTAACGTAACTTAACCTAACTTGTCCAACCTCACTTGTTATTTTCTTTACCAATTCTTAACCTATCCAACCCGGTCCATTCTATTTTTAACTTAGCCAACTCTTACCTAACCTAATCTAACTTAATTAAACCTAGCCACAATTTAACTAATATATTGTTCTAACCTAACAAATCCTAACATGACTTAACCAACTCTAACCTAACCTAACCAAGTCTAGCCTGGCCTAACTCAACCAAACCCTTCTCTAACATAACTCATTAATTCCTGCATCTTTTCCTTAATTACTCAATACTTTATCTTCCTGCCACACTCACCTGTAGGGACCAAACCACGTCACTTGATATATTACCTCTCATTACTTTCCCTATCCCTTTATCTCCCCACCTGTGAAGACCCAGCCACCTCACCTGCCCATTGGTTCTCATTACTTTTTTCCCTCCGTGCTCACCCGATAGATAATGCCACATCACCTTATGCATTGCCTCTCATTACCTTCCTGACTCTTTCATTAATTACTCCCCACTTTATCTCTTTTAGTTCTGCTTCATTGGTCGCGGGATCTGAAAAGTGCGAGAGATGCTTTGGTACTGGAAGATTATTGTAGTAGCTTTAGGTTGTGTGGACTGAGAGAGGCTGGGCTGAGCTGAGTAGCAATAGTAGTAGGAAGAGAAGAACAGGAGGCGGATGATAGCTTAGTTAAGAGCTTTGGTTATGAAAGAGTGGCTTGGTAGTGTTATGAATGGTAGTTGGAAGAGATATATTAATAGTTCAGGTTATGTGAAGGAGCTATGAGTTGGGCAGGGCTAGTTAGTGTTCTGATTGCTTGTTAGAAGAGGTATATTAATAGTTTAGGCTATGTGAAGGAGCTGCAGTGAGGGAATGTGCAGGGCTAGGTAGTGTTTTGAAAGCTAGTTTGAAGAGACACGGCAGTAGTTTAGGTTATATGAAGGAGCTGTGAGGGGCGCGGAAAGGTTAGTTTGTATTATGAATGGTAGTTAAAAGAGATGTAGCTCGTATTCAGAAACGCTTCGGTCTCTCACCACGACTATTTCCAAGAGCCACAGAGATGATTAGCCGTGTTTTCAAGAGTGTTTCTCCAGTTAATAATATAGATATCTTGTCACTTTGCCTCTAGAACAACAAAAACACCTAAAAAAACTCTTGTCAATCTAGAAAAAGCCATTTTAAACAGTGGAAGTGAAGCACAGAAGTGTTTGAGAATATGAGCTTATATAGTAGAAGTTTAAGTCATGTGAGGCAGCTGTGAGGGACTGAGTAGCTTTGGGTAATGAAGTGAAATGGTAGTTTGGTTGAGAGTGGTGTGATGAAGAGGAGGTTATGTAAGACTGGGAGAGGCTGAATAAGGCTGATTAATGGAGTGAATGTTGTTGTGTTTAGAGACTGGGAAGGCCTCGGTTTGGCTGAATAAAGAAGTGAGTAGTGATGAATAGGAGTTAATTTAGTGGTGTGCCTTGTCCTACTCTCACGCCCGCCTGGTGATTGTGTGCCTGGTGAGGTCTGTGCGTTGTGGCTAAGTAATGTGTTTCTTTCCCTCCTTTGTGTTCTTTTCTTGGTTTTGTATTAGTGTTGGTGTTGGTATTGGTGTGTCTAAGAGTCTGGCCTCACTCTGCTGTCAAGTGCACGAGTGTTGTGTCCGCGTGGTTGATTTTAGAATGAAAGAGATAGATGCTGTCTCTGTGTGAGGGATTTTAAGGAAGAAATAAGAGAAAATGGTTCTCAAACTACTACTACTACCACTACCACTACTCTTACTACTACCAACACTACCACTTCTACCACTATTTCTGCTACCACAACCACTACCACTACTACTGCTACTACTATCACTACTACTATTACTACTACTACTACTACTACTACTACTACTACTACTACTACTACTACTACTACTACTACTACTACTACTACCACTCCCACTATTTCTACTACCGTTACCACCACCCCCCACCACCACCATCACCACCACCACCACTACTACTAATACTAATACTACTTTTGCCTCTGTCACTCTCCCCCGCAGGCTTCTCCATCCCTGACATGACAATAAGACACGGGCGACGCGGTTCTACCTCGGCGTCCTATATTCTACCGGCAGCTAAGAAGAGAAGGAACTTGCACGTGGTCCTCAACGCGCAGGTTACTAAGGTACGTGGCTACAGGTTAGAGGTACATGGTCAGGCAGGTGCGGTGAGGGGTGTTAGAGGTACAGTGTGTGGTCTTGTAGGATAATTCGGGTATTTTTAAGGGTGATTCAAGAATTTTTAACGTTAGGTTAGGTTAAGTTAGGTTAGGTCACTAGATATCTTAAGGATCTATGCACGTGGTTCTAGAGTTATACAGGTATCTTAGGGTTTTTTAAAGATATTCAAGGCGTTTATTTGGGTATTCTAAGTTGTATAGATAAGGAAATGAAGTAATATAAGGAAAGAAGTGCGTTTTTTAAGTATGAGTCCTAAATATATGAGGCTTTTTTTTCAAGATCTACCAATATGATAAAAACTACTCCACACTTTTACCTAAATAATTAATAATGTGTCGAGAACTACATGAAACTTACATTAATTTGGATCTTAAGAATGTACGGTCGTCAGTTATTATTCGATACTCCTCAGCGTTCCTTTAAGGGTGAGCGGAATGTCGTAAAGTGCACAGGTTGGCTCCTTCGCCTCTCAACAGGTGATTGGCAAGACGGAAAACACACCCATTTACCTCTATCAAGTCCCGCCGCTGCTACAAAACGTCCCGAGACCCTCCAGATTGTTCTTTAGATTAGTACGTTGCGGAAATAACGAGGGTCTTTTTGTGTCGCGCTGCTCAATTTATCGATTTGTCAGTAAAAAGCAAAGAGTTTGGTTCTTGCAGTGATGGTGAGCCGTAGATAAGAGGCAGCACTTGTAAAACCAATGATTGTGATGTCGAAGGAAGCACGTATATGGCAGTTTTTAAGGTTACTTGTTGCTTTATGAGATGTTCGACTTGTTCCCTCTAAATCCAATCATGGTTCCGCGAGGCATGCACTGCTGGCCACGAAGACCCGGCCCGGGAGGCGGCGGGGAAAAACTGACCCTGCCTTGCAAGAAATTGAAGCAAAGACTCGAGTTATGGGGTGTTCGTGCGGCGCCAAGGTAATCCCTCTTAAAGTAGCGTGGGTGTGCAGGCAGGGAACGTAGAGAGAGAGAGAGACGGAGAGAGGCAGAGAGAGATGTAACGGGTGTGTTGTGACTAAGAAACGTACAGACAGACACACCGTCCTTGTCTGGTGACCTGTGACTGATTCAAACATTCGGGACAGTAGAGAGAGAGAGAGAGAGAGAGAGAGAGAGAGAGAGAGAGAGTATCCTTGACTGACCGCCCTGTAACAATTAAAGGTGTTTGGCAAGGCAGATTGTGTCTCTTATGGTGCAGTTTTTGTGTGGTGTGAGCAAGGCACATAGAGAAAGCCATTTTGACAGACTATTCTTCAACAGTTAATGCAAAGAAGTGAGAAAACTTGACTGAATTCTTGCATTTTGTGTTTTCTTGTATAAAACTCTATTTTTTGTGATTTTTTTTTCCTTTGCAATTTGAGAGAAAAGTGTAACTGTTAATACAAAGGTTTTTTATTTCTACTTCTCTTCAGGCATAAAATTCCGCTTTAAATTCATTATTGTCTCTTTTTTGTTACGATATCAAGTGTTATTTTTTCATTCTATTTTACTTTTTTTCAACAAAACTTTACACCTTCACCCAAACCTGATAGCGTGAACTGAATTTTTTTTATAGATCATTTAAAAGAAAATATATTCAATTTTTTTAACTCTTTTTTAAGTCTTTTTTTCATAAGACCCAAAACTTTTTAGCTTTTATTTCAAAACAGCACTTAACCTCTTCAATACTGGGACATATTTTTGCCTTGAGACTTCATTGACATTAGGAAGGGTCTATGAAGGTCAGAAGATTAATGGCCACAGTCTTCACTATTTCAATCCCCACATAAGTTTCCGAAGCTATAAAGAATCACCAAATAGTAAGCAGAACGAATATGAAAACGCGCATTGGTATTGAAAAGGTTAAAGAAAATATATTCAATTTAGTTTTCCTCTCATTTTTTTTTCACTATTTTTTTATAAGACATAACTTTTTATCTCTCCTTTCTAAACAACACTAAAACTTAAACGAGTCCTTTTTTCACGAGTTCAGAGTAAAAAGGGGAGATCAGAATCACGTGTCCTTTACCGCCAACCTGTTTCCTCAGCCTCGATTTCCATACCAGGAAGCGAAGATCGAAAAACAAGACTGGCGATAAGAACTAAAAGTGTATTTTTATTGAGTCATGCGATCTCCGAAAGTATTGCTAAAAGAAAACGAAATAAAAAAGGGAGACTGTGTTATACCTGGAAGCATACACAGTGGAGGGCAAATTAACTTGTGAAATATGAAACAGTAAGAAAGGAAAAGAAAAACGGACTGTAGAGGAAGGAAGAAGTTTGAAATGTGTATTACGTTTATAAATATAGTCACCTGTGTGTGTGTGTGTGTGTGTGTGTGTGTGTGTGTGTGTCTGTTAGTGTGGTAATATGTTTCTTAACCCCTTCAGTACTATGACGCATTTTTACCTTGATTTTTGGGTATAAGACGATTTTATTTACATTATTAAGCGTGTATGGAGGTCAAAAGATTAATGGCCAGAGTCTTCACTATTCTAACCCCCTCCCCCCCACATGAGTTCCTGAAGTTGCATAAAATCACCCAATAGTAACCAGAATGAATATGGAAACGCTGGTACTGAAGAGATTAATTGTCTCCCACACAGGTGCTGTTTAACAAGGACAGGAGAGCAGTTGGGGTCAAGTTTGTACAATATGGAAGGGTAAGGTCTTTATTTATCTTCCTTATTTATTATTTTTTTATTTTTTTATTGTTTACGCCTTCATTTCTCTTCATTACATTAAATCTTGTTTGTTATCTTTTCTCTATTCTTTCCTTTACTTTTATTATTAAGCTCTTTATTTAGCTACTACATTTCTTCTGTTTATCAATTTATTTATTTGTTTACTTGTTTGTATTGTTTGCGCCTTGATTTCTCCTCATTACATTAAATCCTCTTCTTTATTATCATTTCTCTATTCTTTCCTTTACTTTTATTATTAAACTCTTTATTTATCTACTTTATTTCATTTATTTATCTATTTATTCATTTGTTCACTTGTTTGTATTGTTTACGCCTTGATTTATCCTTATTATCTTCATTTCTCTATTTTTTCTTTGCTTTTATTAATAATGTGTGTGTTTTTTTTCCTATTTTTTGTCTCTTATCTTTTACACCAAACTTTCAAAATAGTGTTCAGTTTTATCATCATTCTTTTCATTTTTGTCTTTCCTATACTTTTCTCAACATGGCGCCGCGTTTCATCACTTTTACTACCTTCTCTTTCGGTCTCTTTCTAACATACTCTTTTCAAAATGGCGGTGTATTTCATCATAATTACTTCTTTCTATTTTTCCTCCTTCCCTCATGCACTCCATCAAAACAAGACTCCCCATTTTTCCTCGCTACATTTTCTCAACTTTTACGCGCACGAGAGTATTTCCTGAACCTTCTTGGCACCACCATTACCTGGCTGCATTATCTGAGGTGACGCGCAACACCTGGCCAGCGTTAATTAATGGTGCGTACCTTTCCTTTGGCTGTGGACAGGAGCGCCGCCTCGGGTGATGATTTGACTCGTTAATAATTCCGGCTGAGGGAACAGGTGAAAGTTATCTAACCATCTCATTTTAGCTTAATTGTCGCTTTTTTTCCCTCTGTTTTGTTTGGTATAAGAGGTTTTCGTTCATATTTTCGTTGTTTTTCTTTGTTTTTGGTCAGAAATGTTAGTTTGTGTGTGATAAATTGCTTTTGTTTTACGTCTTAGTGTTCTTTTTTATTCACTCACATGTCTTTTTCTTTATCGATTTTATTTTTCTTCACTTTTCCTTCCCTCTGGTTTACTCGTTAATATATTTTCTCCATCTGCTCATATTATATCCTTTTGGAGGAGGGAAAATATTTGCATGTGATAAATTGTTCCTTGTTATTCATTTACCTGTCTTTTCTATTTATCTCATTTTTCTTCACCTTTTCTTCTTCACTCGTTAATATATTTTCTCCACCTTTCCACATTGTACCCTATTTGAAGAAGAAAAATATTAGTTTGCATGTCATAAATTGCTCTTCGTTATCTATTTACTTGAGTTTCTATTTAATTCATACACTTCACTTTCCTTCTTTTTTGGCTCACTTTCTGATATATTTTGTCCATCTGTCCACATTATACTATTTATGGAAGTAGGACAGCGATGTTGTCAGTAGATGTGTGATGTTGTATCCTTTCTCGCATCGAATATACCCTCATAGTACCCTTCATTTGTTACACTGCACATGAATTTCCACTTCCCTCAACAGTTACCCTATATCTTACAACACACAAGCCGAATCTACCGTTTAACCTCACATTCTTACTTATCCATGACCTTTTCTTCTAATTTACTCTCAATCTCTCAGTTCCCTCATCGCTAACCTTCCCTTCCGTCACGCAGGAGAGACAAGTGATGACACGACGAGAGGTAATCCTGTCTGCTGGCGCTCTCAACTCCCCGCGACTCCTTATGTTGTCTGGTGTTGGTCCCGCTCATCACCTGCGCAGCCACGGGGTATTGTAGTAGTAGAAGTAGTAGTAGTAATAGTAGTAGTAGTAGTAGTAGTAGTAGTAGTAGTAGTAGTAGTTGTTGTAGTGGTAGTAGTTGTTGTTGTTGGTGTTGGTGTAGTAGTAGTAGTAGTAGTAGTAGTAGTAGTAGTAGTAGTAGTAGTAGTAGTAGTAGTAGTAGTAGTAGTAGTAGTAGTAGTAGTAGTAGTAGTAGAAAAAGTTGTTGATGTTGTTGCTGTTGTTGTTGTTGTTGTTGTAGCAATAATAGTAATAGTAGTAGTAGTAGTAGTAGTAGTAGTAGTAGTGGTGGTGGTGGTGGTAGTGGTAGTGGTCGTGGTATAGATAAAGAAAAAAGGAGGAGGAGGAGGAGGAGGAGGAGGAGGAGGAGGAGGAGGAATAATTAAAAGTGAGTAGATGAAAGGGTTGAAAATCGTGATCAGTGAATCAGGTCAAATTAAGAAAAGAAAATGGAGAGAAAAAAACGAAAACTAGCACTAATTGAGAAACGTACTAGCAGAGAGAGAGAGAGAGAGAGAGAGAGTTCAAGCGTTTAGTCCACATGCCACACAAAAACCAGGGTGCAAATTATAGAGTGAATCTCCGCGTAGGTCGTAAGTATCGAGATGAGTTTTACGTCGAGAGGAAAGCCAGAACAACGCCTCGGAAGAAAGGAAGAAGGGAGGGATGGGGGCTGGTGGTGAGACTAATGCCCGTAGTCAGAATCGCCCTTCCTTCTCACTATGACAATTTTCAAGGCAGTTCCTCCTTTCAATAAACTAGAAATCTTGTCAGTCTATCACCAGTACTATAAAAATACTCTTAAAAAAAACGTGAGTATCTTCAACTGAAGCTTGTATTCTAAAACGGTTCGCTCTCTCACCATCACTACTTTCCAAAGGCTGTAGTTGAAGTTACTCGTGTTTTCTAAGGGTATTCTTATGGTTCAGTTGATAGATTGGCAAAAATTTCTAGCTTATTGAAAGGAGAAACTGTCTTGAGAACTCGGCTAGTCGTCTCTGTGGGCTTGGAAAATTATCATCATATTCAGAAGCACTTTACTTTCTTTCTCACCACGACTATATTCTAAGGCCACAGAGATGACTGGTCGTGTTCTGAAGAGAGTATATCCTTTTGATAACACAGAAATCACGTTAATTTGTCACTATTAAAACACACTGAAAACCCCGTGTACCTTTAACTAGACCCTTTACAAATAGTCTTAGTGCATAATGAATAGGGACCCAAGTACAGGTTTTAAGTGGGGTGTGGGGCGGAGAGCGAAGGAAAAGGCTAAAGTGGAACATTTAAGTAGGGGAAATGATAGGAAGAAAACCACGACGAGCAAGAGCAAAAACAAGAATGAGAAAAGGAGGAAGAAGTGAAGTAAGAAAAGGAACAAGAATAAGATCAAAAAAAAAGGTAGAAGAACATGAGGAGAGAAGAGGAGAAAGAAGAGGAGGAGGAGATTAAAAAAACGCAAAATTAAGAGCAAAAATGAAGATAAGAAGAGGAGGAGAAAAAAAAATAAGGGCAGAGGCAAGAAAAATTTAAAAAAAAAGGTAGAAGAACAAAAAGAAGGAGGAGGAGGAAGAAGAGAAGGAGGTAAAAAAAAGAATGCAAAAACAAGCGCAAAAATAAGAAAAAAAAGAAGGAGGAAAAAAATAAGGGCAGGAGCAAGAATAAGATAAAAAAAAAAAGTAGAACAAGAGAAGGGAGGAGGAGGAAGAGGAGGAGGAGGACGAGGAGGAGGAGGCAAAAGAACATAAGTGTAAGAGCAAAAACAAGAATAAGTAAAGGAGAAAAAGGGAAATAAGAAAAGGAACAAGATTAAGAACAAAAGAATAGGTAGAAGAACAAGAGGAGAAAGAAGGAAGAGGAGGAGGAGGAGGTAAAAAATAACAGCAAAAACAATAATAAGAAAAGGAGAAAGAAGAAAATAAGAAAAGGAACAAGAATAAGAACAAGAGCGACAACAAGAACAAGATGAGGAAGAAGAAAGAATAGAAAGAGAAGAGGAAGAATAATAATGGGAAGAACGCAAAGAGGATTAACGAAGGTAACATTCAGGGAACATTATAAAGTTGAAAAGTTATCGCTTGACAAGAAAATTAAGATATGAAACGAAAGTAATGGTAAATATTTGGAAGCCAGTGGAACCATGCGTGCTTTGGACTCCGAGAGGTCTCCAAGCGCACCGGTTTGAATCCTGTCCACGGTCCAAGTATAGGTTAGGCTTCCTCACTCCGGGCAACGGTTTCCTAGCGGGTGGGGTTTGAGATAGGAGGTATGTTAAAGAATATCCCCTTTAGCCCATAAATTCCCGTGAAAAGCCCACATGGTACAAATAAAAAATAAGAAAATGTAACTTCAAAATGGTAAAAAGGTCAAACATATATCGCCAATTTAGCTTTCGTAGGGTACAAGAGAGCACCATGTGTTACAAAGATTACCACTCAAGAAGAGAAAATGAGAACATACCGCGAAAAAAGTGACAAAATAATCACATACAACGTCAAATTAATTCAAATCTCCCTTAAAAATTTGAACAAGCATCGATAATTTAGCTTTCACTGGGTATTATAGAGGAGAAAATACAAAAAAGTGACAAATTAACCACATACAACGTCAAATTAATTCAAATCTCCCTTAAAAATTTGAACAAGCATCGATAATTTAGCTTTCACAGGGTATTATAGAGGAGAAAAGGAAAAAAAAAAGTGACAAATTAACCACATACAACGTCAAATTAATTCAAATCTTAAGAATTTGAACAAGCATAAAAATGAAGAAAAACACACACACACACACACACACACACACACACACACACACACATCAAAACCCACCAAAATTTGTATAAGCATCGACAATTTGGCTTTCACAGGGTGCTACAGAGGAGAAAATGAAAATATGTAGCGAAACTAGTGCAAACATTTACATACAAAATCAGAGTCATTAAAATCGCATCTCCTTAAAACTGGACACTGAAAACAGGCGAGCATAGTCAACAAACACACCCAAACATCATAACTCGGAGCGCGTAAGTGGACAATTAACGATAAATAAACAGCGTAAAGGTTGGAGTTAAAGCGTTGAACCACTTAGAGGCGAGTATGTAAAGTGAGTACACGCCATTCTGGGAGAAACCCGACCGTGCGCTGGCTTGGGACGCAAAAACGGGGAGAAAACGAAGTAAAGGTGGAAAGGAGCAAGAATGTTAACCCCGCGCTAAGTGATTCTACAGCACGAAGACTGGCTGGTGAAGGGCGCCGGGGGGAGAGAAAGACACTGATTTCTAGATTGGGGAGTGACGAGATTAAACACTGATGAAAATTATATATTTGTGGGTGATTAGTGGATATTCTCTCTTTTTTCCCTAATTCTCTTAACCTCTTCAGTACTGGGACACATTCTTTTTTACCTTGAGATTTGTGTACGATTAGACCATTTTATTGACATTAGGATGAGTCTATGGAGGTCAGAAAATTAATGGCCACAGTCTTCACTATTCTAATCCGCCACATGAGTTTCTGAAGCTGTATAAAATCACCAAATAGTAACCAGATTGAATATGGAAACGCGTCTTGGTACTGAAGGGTTTAATTATCCTCCTCCTTCCCTTCCTCCGTCTCCTCCTCCTCCTCCTCCTCCTCCTTCTCCTCCTCCTCCTCCTCCTCCTCCTCTTCATCATCCTCCTCCTAGTCCTCCTCCTCCTATTCATCCTCCTCCTCTTTCCCTTCCTCCGTCTCCTCCTCCTCCTCCTCCTCCTCCTCCTCCTCCTCCTCTTCATCTTCCTCCTCTTCATCCTCCTCCTAGTCCTCTTCCTCCTCCTAGTCCTCCACATCCTCCTCCTCCTCCTCCTTCTCCTCCTCCTAGTCCTCCTCCTCCACCTCCTCCTCCTCCTCCTTCAACACACTACCATTCTCCACCACCTACAGATCCCGGTATTGGTGGACCTGCCGGGCGTGGGCCAGAACCTGCAGGACCACCCTTCAGTGTTTGGCCTCACATGGACGGTCAGGCCAGGCACCAGCACCTCCCTCCTGCGCAGCGCCTCCATCCACTCCATCAAGCAATACCTCACCCACAAGACAGGTCAGAGGGGCGTGTGGCTTCCTTTGTGCTTCTCCTGTTTTTTCTCTTATTTTTTTCTTGTTTTTATATTCATTTCTTCTTTTTCTTCTTTATTTTCGTTATGATATTTTTCTTCTTGACTTTTTTTTTTCCTTTTTTCTCCTTTTGTGTTTTTTCTTTTATTTTTTTGTTGTTTCTATGTTCTTTTCTTCTTTATTCTCGTTATTGTATTTTTCTTCTTTACTTTTTTTCCTTTTCTTTCTCCTGTGTCTTTTTGTTTTTTACTCTTGTTTTATATTTTTCTTCTTTTCTTCTTTTTTTCTTCTTTGTTCTCGTTCTAATGTTTCCTCTCCTTTACTTGTTTTTTTTTCTCTTCTTCTTTTCTGCTCCTTCTGTGTTTTTTTTTTCTTCTATTTCTCTTGCTTCTATATTCTTTTCTTCTTTTCTTCTTCTTCTTCTTCTTCTTCTTCTTCTTCTTCTTCTTTATTCTCGTTATAATATTTCTTCTTCTTTATTTTCTTTTCTTTTCTTTGTTTTGTTTTTGTAGTTTTCTTCTTGTCATCTTATTTTTTTTTTTCTTTCTACTCTTCGTCTTCTTGTTTTGATCATCCTACTCCTTATTTTACCACATTTGTCAGGGATAACGTTTAGAATGCTGCTTGTTGTTCTTCCTCCTTCTCCTCCTTCTCCTCCTCCTATTCATCATCATCATTATTCTTCTACTCCTCCTCTTCCTCCTCCCTCCTCCTCCTCCTCCTCCGCCTCCTCCTCCTCTTCATTCTCCTCCTCCTCCTTCTCTTTCCTCCGCAATTAAGCCATCAGCGCAAAAAGTCGACCTTTCTTCGCCTCTACATCATCTGAAGCCAGCACTGACCGTCGACTTGATTCATAGTCACTGTTACTCCTCTGTTTTGGGTCGCTTTTTTCCTCACCTTCTTTTGTGTCTTTTTATTCAGCTATTTCCTTTTTCGTGTCTCTTCATTTAGCTATTAACCCTTTTGTGTCTTTTTGTTCAGCCACTTTAACTTGTCTTCATATGGCTCGTCCTGTTATTTTGTTTTCTTTTCAATTTTTTTTTTTTTCAGTTTCTTGTTATGATTTGTTTTTTCTTCTTGTCATATGGCTCGTCATTTTCTTTTCCTTTCTTTTCTGTTTTTTTTTTAGTTTGTTGTGTTTTATCTTATTTTCGTGCTTATTTTTTCTATTTTTGTCACTTTTCATATTCAGTCATGATTTAGTCTTTGGTTTCCCTTTACATATTTCTTTTTCTAATTGTAATCTATTCTTTTCATATTCCTTCTATTCCTTTATAAACTTCTACTTTAGTTTACATTCCTTAGTATTTCGTCACCTCCTGTACTTGTTCCTATCACAGTGCATTCCTTCATATCCCGTAGTGCTTCTCCACAAATCACTACATTACAATACTTACTACTTTCCCCCGTCCTTCAGGCCCACTCAGCGTACCCTTCGGCGTGGAGGTGAACGCGTGGAGCCCGGCACATCCCTCAGTGGGCGACCCGATGTGGCCTGACCTACAGTACCTCTTCATGTCCATCACGCCCGCGGTGGACTACGGCCTGCTCTTCACTGACGGCGTGGGCTTCAGGCGGGAGGTGAGGGAGTGGCTGGCTGTCCGTCTGTGTGTTTGAAGTCTGTATTCAGAAACGCTTTCCTCTCTCTCACCACGTTAATTTTCTAAGACCACAGACACGACTAGTTGGGTTTTTAAGACGGTTTTCCCTTTTAATAAACTAGAAATCTAACCCATCACCAGAGCCATAAAAACACCCTTAACCCCTTAAGCACCATGACTCATTATTCTACCTACTACCTGGTGATTTTGTATACCTTCAGAAACTTATGTGGGGAATTAAAATAGTGAAGACTGTGGCCATTAATCTTCTGACCTCCATAGACCCTGCTTAATGCAAAACTTTCTAATCATACCCAAAACTCACGATAAAAATATGTCCCAGTACTGGAGGGGTTAAAAACACGAGTATCTTCAACTGGAGGCTTGGGAAAGTAGTGATGGTGGGAGAGCAAAGTGTTTCAGAATGCAGCCCTCACTGTCTGTTGAGTGATTTTCCGTCGACAGCTTATATATATTCTTATTCAGTTTGTTGTTTTCCTTCATCGAATTTCTTTTTCTCTCTTTTGTTCGATTTATTTGGCTGTTTGTTTGTGTCTCTTACTTTTCGTTCTTCCATTTTTCTCCTCGTCCTCCTCCATATTCATTCTTTGGTTACTATCAATCTGTCCGTCTGTCTGTCTGTATGGGTGGGTAGGCGAATGGAGGTGTCTCTGTCTCCCCGTCTGCGCCAACTTCATCTATTCCTCATCCTCTTTGACTTATCTCTCCTTTCCCTATCATTCAAGACTCTCGTTCCTTTCCTCTCCCTTGTAACTTGTCTTTCCCTCCCCCCCCCTCTCTCTCTCTCTCTCTCTATCTATCTATCTATCTATCTATCTATCTATCTATCTTAACCTTCTTATTTCCTTCACTTCTCTCACTCAAGGCGTTTCAAAGTGTTCCGTCAGGGATTGCTGGATCATGAGGGGAAGTCTAAGCTGGAGTGGTGTTTGTTGAAGAAGCAGCTTTTTTCGAGGCCTGTCTTCTATGGTGAGAGCGCACGAATGTAAACAAGAACGGTCTCCCTAGCGATCCCAAGTGCCTCGTCCTCTCTCCTTTTCTCTCTCTCTCTCTCTCTCTCTCTCTCTCTCTCTCTCTCTCTCTCTCTCTCTGTCATCCGTTCTTTTTTTCATCACTCTTATTCTTCTTTCTTTCCTTCCTTCTTATCTTCCTTCCTTCCTTCCTTCCTTCTTTTTTCTTTTTCCTTCTTTCTTTCTTTCCTTCTTTCCTTGCCCTCTTTCTCCTTCACTTGTCTCCTTTCTTTCTTTCCATCTTCCTCCAATTACTTCCTTTTCATTACTTTTCTCCTTCCTTCCTTCCTTCCTTTATTCCTTCATGTCCTCCTTCGCCATTCGTAATTCCTTCTCATGTCCATTTGATTTGATTCCTTCCTACATATTCTCCCTCAAGTCACCTCACCTCCCTTCTCACCAGCTGTTCAGGGAGTACTACGGGTCACTGCTAGGGAAGGAAGGGTTCAACATTGGCCCTATGCTAACGCGTCCCAAGAGCCGTGGCACCCTCACTCTACAATCCAGTAACCCATTCGACCCGCCACTCATTGACCCCAACTTCCTCAGCCACCCAGATGACGTGGACACCTTCGTCAGGGGTAAGTGGTGGTGGTGGTGGTGGTGGTGGGGAATGTGATGTGTTTAAGGTTGTTTTTTGGTGTTTTTGAGTGATTTTATGTGTTTTTGTGTTTTTTTTAAGGGAAATGTTTGTTTTTTGTTGTATTTTCTAGTTTAATGTGTTTTTATTCATTTCTTGCATTTTTCTTCTTTTCCTTCTGTTTTTTTTTTCTTTTCTTCATTTCTTTTCTCCATTTTTATCCTTCTCCTTCATCCAACCATAATATTCTTACTCTAACATCCATTCTCCTCTTCCTCCTCATCCTTCTATTCCTCCTCCTCCTCCTCCTCCTCCTCCTCCTCCTCCTCCTCCTCCTCCTACAGGCATCAAGTTCGCCATGGCCGTCGCCAACACAACTGCACTAAAAATTGGAGTCGGGGCAAGATTTCATGACCAGGTTTGTGCGAGAGAGAGAGAGAGAGAGAGAGAGAGAGAGAGAGGGAGAGGGAGAGGGGGGAATCTGAATAGGGCGGGGTGAGGAAAAATCTGGGAAAGGAAAAGCAAGAATGATACAAAATTTCATCTATTCACATTTTGCTTGGTGTTATGTAAGTGTGTGTGTGTGTGTGTGTGTGTGTGTGTGTGTGTGTGTGTGTGTGTGTGTGTGTGTCGGTCCTTTCACTTTTCTTTGGTCCACACTTGTCTCAATTCTCTTCACTTCTCCGGTTCGGTAATGTGGATTTGTTTCGCTTGCGTGTGGGCCAAATGTTACTTCTTGCCCGTCAGAGAGAGAGAGAGAAAGAGAGAGAGAGAGAGAGAGAGAGAGAGAGAGAGAGAGAGAGAGAGAAGGAAAGAGGGTGCACCAAAGTATCTTAACCTAACTTAACCTAACCTAACCTAACTTACACTAACTTAACCAAGTCTAAGTTAACCTAAGTTACACAAACCTAACCTTTCCTAACCTAACTTAATCTAACCTAACCTAACCTAACCTAATTCACCCTAACTTAATCTAACTTAATCGAACCCAACCTAACCTAACCTAACTTAACCCAACCCAACCTAACCCAACTTAACCTAACTAAACCCAACCCAACCCAACCTAACCTAACCAACTCCCCCTCTCTCCCTCTCCAACAGGTCTTACCAGGCTGCGAGGGGGAAGTGTATGGCTCGGACCGCTATTTGGCGTGTTTCGTGCGTCACATGGCCCAGACCACGTACCACCCTGTCGGCACGTGCAAGATGGCCCCGGTGACTGATCCCTACAGCGTGGTGGACCATCGGCTCAAGTGAGTGGTAATGAGAGGAAATGAGAGGGAATGAGAGAGAAGTGAGAGTGGAATGAGAGAGAATGAGAAGGAATGAGATAGAATGAGAGGGAATGAGAGGAAGTGAGAGTGAGGAAGAGAGTGAGTGAGAATGAGAGGGAGTGAGAGAGGAAATGAGAGTGGAGGTGTGAGGGAGTGAGTGAGTGAGTGAGTGGTTTGGTAAGGTAAGTCAAGGCTGTGAGAGGGTTACGAGTGAGTGGTGAGTGAGTGGGAGTGGGAGTAAGAGTGGTGTGTGGGATGAGAAGAGAGAGTTAATTTGAAGTGAGTGTAAAGAGTAAAGGAAGTGAGAGAGAGTGAGTGAGAGAGGAACAGCCGAGAGGGAGGGAGTACAGGTGAGTATAAATGCCAAGAGAGTGAGTGAGTGAGTGAGTGAGTGAGAAGAAAGAAGTGAGCAGAGAGAGAGAGAGAGAGAGAGAGAGAGAGAGAGAGAAGAAGTAAAAGTGAAAGAATTTACAAGTTTACATTTTTTTACTCTCCTTTTTTTTTTTTGTTAAATCTTCCTGGTCTCTTTTTTATCATTTTTTTATCTTTTCTCTCTATTGGTTTGATCTTCGTTACACTTTAGCCATTGTGTTCTCTTTCTCTCTCTCTCTCTCTCTCTCTCTCTCTCTCTCTCTCTCTCTCTCTCTCTCTCTCCTTTCGCTGAGAAGTCTGAGTGATGATGGTTTCATTTTCTTTTCTTCGTTTTTCCTTCAGTCCTCCTTCTCATTATCACGTTTTCTTTTTTACTCTCTCTCTCTCTCTCTCTCTCTCTCTCTCTCTCTCTCTCTCTCTCTCTCTCTCTCTCTCTCTCTCTCTCTCTCTCTCTCTGTGTGTGTGTGTGTGTGTGTGTGTTTATTCTCCTACTCTTCATTTTCTCTTCTTTTTTCATTCGTTCTATTAACTCTCTTCCTTCTACTTTCTTTTTGTCAGTACACTAGTTTAATCTCTTTTAAACACGTGTATTGTTTATTTTTTTCTTTTTTTTCAGTTTTGTTGTCATACTTCTAATATTTATAGGTTATGTTTGAACTCTCTCTCTCTCTCTCTCTCTCTCTCTCTCTCTCTCTCTCTCTCTCTCTCTCTCTCTCTCTCTCAAAAGTAAAATTATTTGTCTTCTAACCAGTCTTCATACTTTTTTCCATCTTGTTTTTATATTTTTATGTAATTTTATATGTAGTTGCTTTTTTGTTGCAGTTTTTTTTTTAAAGATAGTTGTATTTCTTCTTTTGTGTGTCATTCAACTCTTGTAATTCTGTTTTTCTTTTTTGTTTTCTCTTTCGATATTTCTGCTTCTTTCTCTTTCTTTCTTCCTCATTCCCTGTTATTTCCTCTTCCTTGTCTTTCGTTCTTATCATTTCTTGTAATTTCTTCTCTCTCGACATTTCTACTTCTTTCTCTTTCTTTCTTCCTCATTCCCTGTTATTTCCTCTTTCTTGTCTTTTGTTCCTTTAATATTCCTGTAATTTCCTTCTCCTCCTGCTCTTTGTCTCTATAACTACCACTTCCACTCTTCTTTCATCCTTGTATCCTCATCATTACCTCCTTTCAAAACCTTACCTTACTCCACTCTTCTCTCTATCCCTCTACCTCTTTCGCTTTCTTCCTCAATCCTTATTTTTCCCTCGTCCTTGTCTTTTGTTCCTATTATTTTCCTGTAATTTCCTTCTCCTCCTTCTCTTTGTCCCTCCGACTACCACCTCCACTCTCCTTTCTTCCCTGTATCCTCATCATTACCCTCATTACCTCCTTTCAAATCCTTACCTTACTCCACCTTCCTCTTTATCCCTCTCCACCACCACCACTACCCTTACCTGTGGGCGTGGCGAGTCAGGGTGCGGGGTGTGGGCGGCCTGCGGGTGGTAGACGGCTCCATCATGCCCCTCATCACCACAGCCAACGTGAACGCGCCCATAATTATGATTGGCGAGAAGGCAGCGGACATGATCAAAGAGGAGTGGGGCGTTCCGATCACCGTTAACCTGGTCTGAGCAAGGGCCGTATTCTGAAACTCTTCGCTCTCTCACCACAACTATTTTCCAAGACCACAGACATGACAAGCCGGGTTTCTAAGGGTCTTTCTCCTGTGAACTGTAAAGTAATAGTGGTCATTTGTCATTAGGACCATAAAAAAAACACCCTTGAAAACTTGTGTCACTTAAGCAGGAGCCTTTTGAAATAGTGAAGGTGAGGCACTGAACTGTTTTTAGATATTGTCATTAGTTCGTGGCTGGTTGTACTCATCTCCGCAGTTGTCTTCACTACATTATTTTAACCCCCTTCAGTGCCATGACGTGTTTCCATATTCACTCTACTTACTATCTGGTGGGGTTAGAATAGTGAAGACTGTGGCCATTAATCTTCTGACCTCCATAGACCCTTCCTAATGTCAATGAAATGGTCTAATCGTACACAAATCTCAAGGTAAAAATGTGTCCCAGTATTGAAGGCGTTAAACAGGTGCAAATGTAGAGTATTGAGTTTTTCGAGGCGTTTTTATGACTTTAACAATGGTGTGAGTGTCTTCCTGAGCAGTGTCTTACCTCCATTGCACCTCCTGTATATACTTCTTGACTCAGGTACAGGGAGGAACTCAAAGAAAGACAATTGGACCAGGAATATGAAGACTCTTGTGCATGTTTTCTGTGATTCTAGTGATGGGCGGACGAGGATAATTCAGTGACCAAGAGGGAAGAGAGCTGATCTAAATGGACTCTTCTATCTAAGCAGTTTGGGGGACTCTCTCTCTCTCTCTCTCTCTCTCTCTCTCTCTCTCTCTCTCTCTCTCTCTCTCCGTTTCTTTCGCTTTCTTCACTTTTAAAGCATTCTTCTTCTTCTTCTTCTTCTTCTTCTTCTTCTTCTTCTTCTTCTTCTTCTTCTTCTTCTTCTTCTTCTTCTTTCTTTCTTTCTTTCTTTCCCTTTTTTAGTCATTTTTCTACCATTTAAAACTTTCTTCTTCTTCTTCTTCTTCTTCATCTTGTTCTTCTTCTTCTTTTTCTTCTTTTAGTCATTCTTCTTCTTTTTGTCATTCTTCTACCATGTAAACCATCCAAACCCTCCTCTCTTCACTTTTAAAATCTTCTTCTTCTTCTTCTTCTTCTTCTTCTTCTTCTTCTTCTTCCTCTTCTTTTTCTTGTCACCCTTCCACTATTTTAAACAATCTAAACCTTCCTCTCTTCACTTTTAAAACACTCAGACTCTCTTACAAGTACAACCAATGCGACTTTTAACCTTTTGTCTACATCCTCTTCCTTCGCCAAGTAACAGACTCCGCTACATAACTTCTCACTTCTTGCTAACATTCCGTGAGTTAATCGTTTCGTCACACCGGACTTGATATAACCCTAAGCTCTTTTTTGTCCCTCTCGTCTCGTAGTCTTGTATTTCCGTTCAATTATTATGTTATTTTATCAAACGTCGACTTCCCTTCCTGTGTTTTTTTTATTTTTTTTTTATTCTCGACTTCATTGACTTTCTTTTTCTTTTTTTTTGTGTGTGTGTCTGTTATTCGCACGTGTTTGATTTTGTTACTATTCTCTCTCTCTCTCTCTCTCTCTCTCTCTCTCTCTCTCTCTCTCTCTCTCTCTCTCTCTCTCTCTCTCTCTCTCTCTCTCTCTCTCTCTCTCTCTCTCTCTCTCTCTCAAAATGTCAGTCTCTTGTAATTTACTTCATTGGTCAAAGGTCAGAGAGAGAGAGAGAGAGAGAGAAAGAGAGAATTTTTCACATCTCCCTTCATCCTCTCCGGTCCTCCTCCATACTCCTCCTCCTTCTCCTCCTCCTCCTCCTGCTTCTCCTTCTTCAAACTCCTTTCACTTTTACTTTTTTTCTTCCTTAATGTAACAAGTAAGTTATTTATTTTAGTTAGAGCTGGCTTTCATAAAGAGTAAGATTTAATAGTTTTGTATATATAGTTATGTACATAGTTGTTTTGCTGTGTGTGTGTGTGTGTGTGTGTGTGTGTGTGTGTGTGTGTGTGTGTGAGCCTGGAGAGAGAAAGGGGAGTACTTTATCATTGTTCTTTCTTTTGGTTCTATTTTGATTGACTTGAGTTAATTGTATTGGTAGCTAATTTGTCACTGTTCTTTCTTGAGGCTTTATTTTGATTGACGTTAAGCTGTGTGTGTGTGTGTGTGCATGAGTGGAGCCTTGAGAAGCGGACGGCGCGGCGGGGTCTCGGCATCCTTAGCAAGCGTCACGTTTGTAAACATCGATTGACTGATATACGTTCCCTCAATGTTCCTACTTACAGTTACGACATGCAGGATGTCATGATTGTGTTGGTGTTGTTGTTGATGGAGTTGTGTATTTGTAGTAAATTTTTTTATTATTTTTATTGGTGTTTCATGTCCTTTAATGAGAGTAGTAGTAGTAGTAGTAGTAGTAGTAGTAGTAGTAGTAGTAGTTTGTGGTAGTATAGTAGTAGTAGTAGTAGTAGTAGTAGTAGTAGTAGTAGTAGTATAGATGTAGTAGTAGTAGTAGTAGTATTAATAGCAGTAGCAGCAGCAGCAGTAGTAGTAGTAGTAGTAGTAGTAGTAGTAGTAGTAGTAGTAGTAGTAGTAGTAGTAGTAGTAGTAGTAGTATATTAATAAAGAAACCATTCTCACCTCTTTCTCCCATATCACTTCCTCTTTTCTCCCTTCCTGTCCTCCACCCCTTCCCTTCCTTCTCCCTTCCTTCTCTCCCCTCTCTCTCCCTTCCCTCCCCTTCTCACATCACGTAACACAACACCCGTCACATCACAAAGTCACGTGCTGGGAAATGTGACGCCAATGGTGACACGTAGAGGTAAACAGTGACTCACACCCTACATACACCACCCCTACCCTTGACACACACACCCCCCCTCCCTCCGCCCCTTCCAGCCACCCCCTGCAGGAGAACTCAGCTTGCGAGGCGATAGAAGACAGCAGGGTGAAGTGACATCCCGTTTTCTGTTCGAAAAAGAAACTGGGAAATGGGAAGGTGGTTTTGGGGGTAATGCTAATGTTTTTGTAGTTTATTTATTTATTAGTTGATTTACCTGTTCGTTCATTTGTTTTTTTTTTTCTTTCTTTTTTTTTCATTGTAGGTTATATTGTGTTCCTTAATAGATTTTTTTTTTTTTTTTTTTTTGTTCATGTTAGTGTTAAGAACGTTTTGTGGCAGCGTGATGTGACCGCTTGTCTTGAAGTAAAATTATTCACCTACCTTTTTTTTTATGGAAAATTATATTGTTCCCTTTCCTAGCTGTCTTTTTTTTTTTGTGTGTGTGTGTGTGTTAGCGATAAGAACGTTGGGTTTGTGACAGCGTGATGTGAGCGCTTGTCTTGAAGGAAAGTCATCACATACCTTTTCGTTAACCTGCTTTTTTTTATGGGAAATTATATTGTTCCCCTTAGCTGTGTATGTGTGTGTGTGTTTGTGTGTGTGTGTGTGTGTGTGTGTGTGTGTGTGTGTGTGTGTGTGTGTGTGTGTGTGTGTTCATGTTAGCGATAGGAACGTTTTGTGGCAGTGTGGTGTGAGCGCCTTGCTTGAAAGAAAATCAGCATATAAAACAGACGCAAACATAACGTCAGCATTTGTATCAGTACCACGTGGCCAAGCAGTGCTAGATGGCGACACTTCAGCAGATGAAAGGCAGTGGAAGTTTCTTACACTAAAGAACAAAAACAAGTGATATTTAACACCTTAAGTACCATGACGCGTTTTCATATTCATTTTGGTGACTATTTGGTGATTTTACACAGCTTCAGAAATGCATGTGTGGGATTGAAATAGTGAAGACTCAGGCCATTAATCTTCTGACCTCCATAGACCCTTCCTAATGCGAATAAAATCGTCTAATCAAACCCAGAAATCAAGATAGAAATGCGTCTTAGTATTGAAAGGGGTTAACAAAGAATCATTTCCTACCTCCCCTTATCTATCTATGAGTACAACAAAGTATAGTCGTAAGCATCATAATCTACTGTTACCTCTAAGAAAAGTCGTGTTTCAGTCACTCTAAAGCATGGATCATTACTTTCCAGCACATTTTTACCATCTTAACTAACTCTATCGCACCAAACACGCCTCAAACTTCAGAGTCACTGAGTTTTCACAGTCACGGTAACAGCACTAAACACAAACCAACTTCCACATTACCTATTCATTTTACCCACAAAAACAAGAAATATTGGCCAACTAGGAGAGAAGGAGACATAATTGACCAGAGAGACACGAGGAAGAAGAGGGGAAGAGGAGGAGGAAGTGTGGTAGAGATGACAGGAAGAGAGGAAGAGAGGAAGAACAGGTTGTGTTGCGGAAGGACTGAAGGACTGACTGGCTGGGGCAAGTGTAGTGCAGCCACAGGGAGGCGAGGCGCTAGGGAGGCTTGGGGGAGGCAGGACCGGAGAGAGAGAGAGAGAGAGAGAGAGGAGCAAGGCAAGGTGCACCTCTCGAACACACCTCAGTTGGCTGCCGGCTTTGGTAAAGGAAGGTTGTCGCACGTCTCCACACACGGTTAGTTGTCCCAAAAGTTTGTTTCCAGCACGACCGAGGGAAAAGAAGGATCTCACATGAAAGTTTTGCATTTTTACGTGTGTTTGGGGAGTTTCTGGAACATTTTGTGGCGTGCATACGTGTGTGAAGGTGAAAAACAAGTGCGTGCGTGTGTTTGTGAGTGCACGTCATAATTACAGGTAGACAGGTAAGGTGAGTCAGGCCTTTCCCTCCGAGCCTTTTGGGGAAGTGAGTAAAAGGGAGGCGAGAGATGGAGATAAAGAAGAAAGAGAGAGAGGGAGGACTGATGAAAAGTTTATCCCGTCACCTTGAAACTCCACCACAGGACTCCAGTGACCTACTCCTCTTACTTCCTCCCTTCCTGCCTCTCACTCACTTCGTCCCTCACTCTACCCCGGCCCTCACGCCCTTTAAACCTTTACCTCTCCTCTGGAACCCTCACCTCTCCCTCACTCACTCCCCGGGCAGCATAGAAAGTAGATTAATTTGCAAACCTTAACGGGGCCTCAGAGAAAAGTTGTACCAGGGACGGAGTGGATAGCCAGAGAAGCCGGAGGTGGATGAGGGGGCGTGGATGGGGAGGTGGGGTGTGGGGGGAGGAGGGAGTGAGAGGGCCAAGGCAAGAGGAGGCGTCTAGGCGGGGAGACAGTCATGGTCACTACTACGTCTTGCGAGGAAGGTCAAAAAAATGCTGAATTCTCTCCTTGGTGCCTTGGGGTTTGATGTTCTAAGGCTCACTTCTGTCAAGGCAGGCGAGTCTTGGGTCTATATCCAGAAACGCTTTGCTCTCTCACCACGACTATTTTATAAGGGCCACAAAGATGACTAGAGGGGTTTTCAGGAGTGTTTCTGCAGTTGATAATGTAGAAATTTTGTCATTCTGCCTCTAGAAGCATAAAAATATTTTTGAAATCGCTCTTCTCTCTCACCACGACTATTTTCTAAGACCATAGAGATGATTAGCGGGGTTTTTAATAGTGTTTCTCCAGTTAACAATGTAGAAATCTTGCCACTCTGCCTCTAGAAGCGTAAAAATATCTTAGAAATCGCTCTTCTCTCTCACCACGACTATTTTCCAAGACCATAGAGATGATTCGCGGAGTTTTCAATCGTGTTTTTCCTGTTAGTAATGTAGAAATTTTGTCACTCTACCTTTAGAACCATAAAAACACCTTAAAAACTCATGTGATTAAATAAAACCTTTTGAAATAATGAAAGTGAAGCACAGAAGTGTTTGAGAATACGAGTCCATGAGGCGCCAAGCGAGGGACAGCCATGGGCGCTAATACGCCTTGCAACGGCCAAAGAAACACTAGTTTATCGCTTTGATACCTTGAAATTTAGTGTCCTGAAGCTCATAACTATCAAAGCAGAGCAGATAAAAGGCACGTGTAAGCAAGAAAGACCAAAAAAACATTGACTTCTTGCCCTGATCGCTTGAAATTTACTGATATGAAGCTTATAACTATCGAGGCAAGTAAGATATGAGGGTGTCGAGACAGGAAAGGCAAAAAAAACATCAATTTCTCGCTTGCATCGCTTGAAATTTAACGTTCTGAGTCTCATTACTGTCTCGGGTGCTCTGGTAAGGCGAGAGGTACCTTGATGTGTGCCGTGGAGGACCTGCAAGGCGTGGTGTGGTGGTTCCTGCCTCGTTACCTGGCGGGAAGCGTGGAATGGGATGATTGCAGAGTCCGGCACAAGCATGGGAACGTTCGTGTAGCTTCGGGAGGGTGAGATGTGAAATACAGGACTTGAATGGGCTTGGGTTCAAAACTGAGACTTGTGGGAATATTAGCATGAGAAATGGGACGTGGATGGAGGTGAAAAAATAAAGATGAGAGTAGAAATTGAAGCTGGAATAAGGTGGAACATGAAAAATTGAAGTTTATACGTAAAAATAGGGAAAAATTGTAACCTGTGGAGAGATCAGGTTGAATAATTTGGTGGAAAATTTAGAAAGAAGTAGAAATTGAAAACTGGAATGAGGTGAAAGATGAAAAATTTAAGCTTATACGTAGAAACTAGAGAAAAAATTGTAACCTGTGAGAAGATTGAGTTGAATTATGGTACGTATTGGTGAAAATTTGGAAAGGAGTATAGATTGAAAACTGGAATGAAGGGAAAGATGAAAAATGCAGTCTGTATGAAGCTTGTACGTAGAAATTGAGTAAAAATTGTATCCAGATGGGAATAAAAAGTTTGAAATTAAATAAAAATTGAGACAAATGACATGAAAGATAGAAAAAAAAATAGACCACCACTGAAAGAAATAGGAAAAAAAGTAAAAGATTAAAACTGAGAGATAAAATAAGAGAGAGAGAGAGAGAGAGAGAGAGAGAGAGAGAGAAGAAAACAACTTGACATTTATAAAAGAATACGAATAGGAAAAAAACCCACCAATGAATTTAAAGAGAACACAATACAAATTACTCATATTTACTTCCCTCCTTGTGTTCTCTTTCTTTATCTGTTTTTTTTTTTTTTTTTTTTTTATTTAACCCATGTGGGCTTTTCACGGGAATTTATTGGGCTAAAGGGATTACCTCCTATCTGAAAGCCCACCCGCTAGGAAACCGTTGCCCCGAGTGAGGAAGCCCAACCTACACTCTGACCGTGGACAGGATTCGAACCAGTGCGCTTGGAGACCCCTCGGACACCAAAGCACGCTCCTCACCCATACACACTGCAGTAGCCTGTGTAGAGATGAAGGTCACAGTTCGTACCTTTGCTTCATTCATACAGCTTTATTTTTTCACCATAGTTTCCCTTCTGTTCCTCCTTTTCTCTACTTTTTCCTCTTTTGTTAACGATATGCATTAGTTTTCTCTCTCTGCATTCCTTTATTTCTTCATTTTCACTGTCTTCTCTATTTTTTATCATTTATATTAATTGTCTATCGTATTTCTATGTCTACTTCATTTGTATATTTTGTTCCACTCTGTAACTCTTTTGTATCCTTCTCTCACTTTATTTTCCCCTCCATAACTCCTCTCTGCTCTTCTCTCGCTATTTTCCTCCTTTTATTATTCATATCATGTCTCAAATGTCCCTACCTTCACTTCCTTTCTTTATTTTTTTCACTCTAACTGCTTTCTGTCCTTCTCTCACTTTGCTTCCCCTTCATTCACACTGATTTCCTCCCCATAACACCCCTCTGCCCTTCTCTCGCTACTTTCCCCTCTTTTGTTACCCATTTGGTGCTCCTAATGGCCCTACCTCCCTTCATTCACACAGTTTTCCCCCTCCATGGTTCCTTTATCAGTGTTATCAAGGTCACACTCCACCCAGCCGCCACTGCCGCCTTTCTCCGCCTCCTTACTTAGCACGTGTGACCTCATGGCTAATGTAAGCTCAAGAACATAAGGTCACATATTCTCACTACCGCCTTTCTCTAGACCTTATGCTTACTATTATTACTTTTAACTAATTTAATCTTTTTTTGTATAACTTCATTACTATTGCGTCCATTTTTTCTTCTATTCTGCCTTTGTTCTCTCACCAGGAGTAATTTCAAAGGTTAAAAGACTATTTCTCCTGTTAAAAATGATGAAATCTTGTTAATCTGTCACTAGAACCTTGAAAAACACTCTCAGAAGCTCATGTGACTTCAGTTATAGCCTTTTTGAGACTCGAGGTGCAGTTCCGAGGTGCTTTAAGGTGGTTACTGTACTCCTTTCTCTTGCCCAGCCTCTGTGACACGCTTACTTATTCCCGTGTTTGTCTCCTTCACAGATGCGGCTGTTGATCGTATGCCTGGCAGTGGTGTCGGCCTCAGCGGTAAGTACTGTATGACAACTTGGGCTCTGACTGCGTATTTCTCCTGCATGATGCTCTTTTTTTTCACTTTTAATGGGGTCTCCTTACCATGTAGTGAGTTTCATGACTCTCTCTCTCTCTCTCTCTCTCTCTCTCTCTCTCTGATTGTGTATTTTTCCCATATTATAGAACTTATTTGAGGTTTTTGCTAGGTTACGTCTCTCTCTCTCTCTCTCTCTCTCTCTCTCTCTCTCTCTCTCTCTGTGTGTGTGTGTGTGTGTGTGTGTGTGTATTGTTTATTTGAGGTTTTTACTAAGTTCTCTCTCTCTCTCTCTCTCTCTCTCTCTCTCTCTATATCATCATATTTTTTACTCAGAAACGCTTTAATCTCACCACGACTGTTTTCCAAGGCCACAGAGACGACTGGCCGGGTTCTCAAGACTGTCTCTCCTGTCAATAATGTAAAAAAAATATCGTTAATTTGTCCATAGAATCGTAGAACCACCTTTAAAAAACCCGTCTCACTTCAACTAGAGGCCTTTAAATGCAGGAGATGTGCAACGCGGAAGTATTCCATGTTATAGGCTCCTTTTCTTGTTGACTGTGGGTTGCCAGCTGTCCAGAGGCTCGCTGTGTTCACGTGTAGCGCCCTCTATCCGCCGCCGCTCCTCACCCTCACGTTCCCGCCTCATAATATTTGACACTCATTCTTCTCTCGTGATAAATTGGTGGATTTTTAATCGTTTTATTTAAGTTTACCTTCTAGTTCTTTCGTTTTCTTCGATTTCTTCGTTTTCTTTCTTACTTTATGTTATTAATCTCTATTTTTCTTTATTTTTCCTTCTTTTTTTTCTCTTCCTTTTTCATCTTCTGCCTCCTCTTTCTTTTCCGTCTTCTTCGTCTTTTTCTTTTAATTTACGTCTCTTATTCCTTATGCTTCTTATTTCATTACTCTCTCTCTCTCTCTCTCTCTCTCTCTCTCTCTCTCTCTCTCTCTCTCTCTCTCTCTCTCTCTCCAGTAGTGAAGATAGTTTCATAATATTTCGTTGAAGTCACCTACATTCCATCCACTGACTCTCTCTCTCTCTCTCTCTCTCAAACATCTCTCTCTCTCTCATGCACCTCTCTCTCTCTCTCTCTCTCTCTCTCTCTCTCTCTCTCTCTCTCTCTCTCTCTCTCTCTCTCTCTCTCTCTCTCTCTCTCTCTCTCTCTCTCTCTCTCAAGTGTTCACAAGACGAGAGAGTTGAGATAAGATAAATTCACCTCACGTTTCGCGCCCCGCCCCTCCAAGCATTGCCCCGCCTCGCCACCCTCACGCACACACAAGCTAGGAGAGCGGAGGGGAGGGGAGGAGGGGAGGAAGGAAGAAAGGAGAGGATAGTTGGAGGAAGAAAGGGGAAAGAGGGAAGGAAGGGAGAGGACAAGAGAGAGAGAGAGAGAGAGAGAGAGAGAGAGAGAGAGAGAGATTGTGGGTCTTGTTTTGCTGTGATGCTGTGACAATTATTCCTCCTCCTCTTCTTCTTTTTCCTTCTCCTGTTCCTCCTCCTCCTCCTCCTCCTCCTCCTCCTCCTCCTCCTCCTCCTCCTCCCAAATGGTTTCTAATCCCACGTCCTTCCCAAAAACACTACATAATTATCCTCTTCCTTCCCTCTCACAAAGAATCACTCTCTCTCTCTCTCTCTCTCTCTCTCTCTCTCTCTCTCTCTCTCTCTGACAAATAACCTTAAAATTTCCCCCTTTCCTCCCTTTTCCCTCCCTCAGGCATAGAATTCACAGCCTCTCTCTCTCTCTCTCTCTCTCTCTCTCTCTCTCTCTCTCTCTCTCTCTCTCTCTCTCTCTCTCTCTCTCTCTCTCTCTCTCTTTGTCTCTCCACATCTCTGGGCAAGGTCACCAACACAAAGGATCAACAAGGAAGAACAAGCAGCATCTGACTTGTTGTCCCTCAGTAGGTTTCAAGACATTTATCCCTTTCTTTCGCCTGACTCTCTGACCTGCAAGGGGACTGGCGATCAAGTGAGCATTTTTTTTTATATATATTATTTGTTGACCTTGGCCGGTTTCCCCCTCTTACATAAAAGGTAGTGTTTGTGACCTGTACTATTCTAGAAGGGAGATATGGAGGATAGTAAAGATTTAGACTATTTGTGCACTGTTTTACTGGTTAGTCCATTAAATTGTTCGAAATCGACACTATTTTTATTTCTTTTGTTTTCTTTTTTCGTTCTTCCCTCCCTGATGTGTCTGTGAGAATCATGGTTTGCCTGAGAGTGCGTGTCATGAAGTTCTGCTTATCATTGTATTCTAGATGGAAGAGGTGGAGGAGAATAAAGATTTAGACTATTTGTTATTCGAAATCGACTTTTTTTTTCTTTTCTTTTCTTTTTCGTTCTTCCTTCTCTGATGTGTCTGTGAGAATCAAGGTTTGCCTCAGAGTGTGTGTCATGAAGTCTGCTTGTGTGAAATTCCGTTCTGCTTCTTATTGTCTTCATATTTTTTCTCTCTCCTTTTGTGTTTCGTAAAAAATTTTGTTGAATCACGTTTCGCTTCAGAGCTTAAGTGAATATTACACTCCGCTACTTGTTTTATTTATTTATTTATTTATTCATCTATTTATTTAGTTTTCTTGTTTATTGTCTTCAAATTTTAATCTTCGTTATGTTTCGTCTCTTTTCAGCTCGACATCAGCGGCGGCCGACGTAAGTATTGTACTGCCCCACGCCTCAACACTGCATGGGTTGTCAGGGAAGGGCGGCTGTGGTGGATGACTGATTTGTGTTCTTTATTGGCACTTTGCATGCTAGAGAATAAATACCTATCTTCTTCTTCTTCTTCTTCTTCTTCTTCTTCTTCTTCTTCTTCTTCTTCTTCTTCTTCTTCTTCTTCTTCTTCATCTTCCCCCTCCTACACCTCCTCCTGCTACACTTCACTGTCCTCACAACTTGACATTTCTACCTGGACTCAAGAACTTGTGTTTTTATTTACTTTCTCCGGAAATGCTCGTATCTCCTCAGCTTGTTATATGCAGCAGCAGGCAGAGAGAGAGAGAGAGAGAGAGAGAGAGAGTGTGTGAGAGTAGGGGGCAAACATTGGCCAACACACACACACAGACACACACACACACACACACACACACACACACACACACACACACACACACACACACACACACACACACACACACACACATCTTTATCATACCTTAGTCAACAATATCTTTCCTTATTCTGTGTTCTCCATGATTTAAGCTTCATTATTTTCTTTGCTAATCTTTTTTTCTTTTCATTTTTTACAATTATCTATCTTCACCCATCACCATTTCTAGTCTTTTTAGATCTTACTTTATATATATATATATATATATATATATATATATATATATATATATATATATATATATATATATATATATATATATATATATATATATATATATATATATATATATATATATATATATATATATATATATATATATATATATATATATCTTAATGTTTTCACGATTTCATCCTCTCCGTATAGAACGCAGCACTTAAATGTCTTTCATAAAACCATCTTCCTCCGATACAAAAGCATTACCTAAAGATGATCGTTTCCTTTAACCCGTCCAGTACCATGACGCGTTTTCATATTCATTCTGCTTCCTATTTTGGGATTTTCTACAGCTTCAGAAACTTATGTAGGGATTAAAAGAGTGAAGATTCTGGCCATTACTCTTCCTAATGTAAATAGAATCGTCTAATCATACCCAAATCTCAAGGTAAAAATGCGTTCTAGTACTGTAGGGGTTAATATCACCTTTCTTCACCCTCTCTTCATACCATAAGCCTTATTCACTTACGTCCAAACCTCATAGTGTCTTCACGGTTTCATAATCTTGGCATACAACACAATACTCAACTCTCTTTGTTCCTCTCCTATTGTCTGCACGTGTTCCGCTCCTATTCACTCGCCTCGTCCTTCCTCCTTCCTCAGGCGACCCGTGCCGGAGCGTGGAGTGCCGTGCGGGGCGGGAGTGCATCGTGGAGGGTGGCGTGGCACAGTGCCAGTGTGTCGCCACCTGCCCGGACCGCTACCAGCCCGTGTGTGGCTCAGATGAAAGGACCTATGACAACCACTGCAGCCTGCACCGCCACGCCTGCCTCACGGTGCGCCCATAGCCAAGTGAAGGGTGGTGTGCTGCGTCACTCTTGCAGTTTGAATGCTTGGGTGAACGCAGTGCTTGAGTGATTGGGTAGCGATGTCTGTCTGGCTTCAATACACGTGTTTCGGAGGAATTAAACTCATTGAATCTTTAGTGGTAATATAGGCACACAGACAGCGTTGTTAAGACCAGAAGGACTGTTGCTGTCTGTTTTCCTTTGTGTATTCCTCCTCCTCCTCATCCTGCTTAGGTTAGAATTAGTTCCCAAACGGCCGTGTAATGTTGTTGGTAAGGTTTATGCAGGAACTATCACGTGCAGGCCAGCTGAGTCCTTGCAGCTTCCGTTATTTCCCTGTGTTGCTATGATATAAAGGTTCGTTGGTGTTTGGGTGTCCTGTTTAACCAGAACAATGTTCCCGCAGGGCGAGCACATCAAGGTGACACACAAGGGCGTCTGCAAGACCCTCAAGTTCACCAAGAAGAAGAAACCTGCCGTCAAGAAAGAAGACCCAGGTAAGAATAGTCCCCCCTTCTCCGCTCTTCCTCTTCGTTTTCTTTTATAGAGCAGACTCGTATCGCTTTGTGTGACAGGTAAAATACAACCTGTAATCCTCTCCTCGACTTCCCCAGCCGTGTGCTACAGCTCCCAGCGCGACGCTTACCTGTTGCTGGTGGGCAAGAGGTGGCGGGACACCCTGAGTGCCCAGCCATGGCAAGTGGACGGTATGACCTTCAGGGAGAGTCTCTGGGGCCGCTTTTACACCTGCGACAAGAATAAGGACAACTACTTGGATTCCGACGAGATGCTGAACTGCACCTCCGACACAGTGTTCATGGCGAGACCCAACCAGGACCACGACCTCACCAGGTATCTCTCTCTTAGTGGTCTTAACCCCCTCAGTAGTGGGACGCATTTTTGCCATGAGTTTGGGTATGATTAAACGATTTTATTGACATTAGGAAGTGTCTATGGAGGTCAGAAGATTAGAGGCCAGAATCGTTACTATTTTAATCCCCACATAAGTTTCTGAAGCTGTATAAAATCACTAAATAATAAGCAGAATGAATATGAAAACGAGTCATAGCACTGAAGAGGTTAAAGCTACGTAAGGACACACTACACATAAGTCACTTGGAGGGTAAAGAGTAGGTGGCAATCGAATCAGAGCTAAGAAAAATCACATGTTAAATACGAGTAGTCATGCCGGAGACAGGTAGCAGTTCTTTCCTGCTACCCGCGTCCGTCGTTCTTGCCTCTAGCCATCCCGCTACTCTTTACCTTCCCAGCGAATCGCGTGCAGATTGTCCTTACCCTTAGGTCAGACTTGTAAGGACTTCTACCTAGTTCCGCTGTGACCTGTTCATCTTTGCAAGTCTGTAATGAGAACACAAAGGAACACAAAGCAAAGATGAGCTTGTAGAAGATTTGTTGGCCTTTACGAGGCTGGTTTTGATAAGTTAGCTTATAGAATTTGAAACAAAGATATGTAAAATAGTAAAGACAAGATGAAATACTGAAAGGGAAGGTGGTAAGAGAAAATATAAAGGGATAAAGGAAAGAATTGATGGATAAAACACTTCTGATATAATACTGGCAGAGTAATAACAATGACGTGCGTGTGTGTGTGTGTGTGTGTGTGTGTGTGTGTGTGTGTGTGTGTGTGTGTGCCAGGGCTCTGTGTGTGGACGCCATCGTGGACATGGGCGACACAAGCAGGGACTGGAGGCTTGACTTTGAGGAGTTCACCACTATCTTCACCCCAGGCTACCGTCCTCCACAGAAACGTGAGTATTGTATCTCCTCCCCTTCCCCCTCACTCACTCACTCACTCCCTTTTCTCCTCTCACTCCCCTCACTCCCTCTCCAACCTCCTCCATCAGAGTTGCGAGTATAAAGTTTTCTCCTTCTTTACCTCCTTTTTTCTCCTCTTCCTCGTATTCTTCCTACTTTTTTTCTCTTCTTCCTCCACCTTATGTTTATTTTCTCTCTTCTTTGTCAGAAATATGAGCGTAAAACCTTCTTCTCCATTTCTAGCTCATCCTCTTCCTATTACTTATCTTCCTCCTCGTTCAAAAGTGTGACTATAAAACTTAGTCCCCTCTCTACTTTTTCTCTCCCTTCTCCTCCTCCTCCTCCTCCAGCGCCGGGCTCACGTAACAGCGGCGGAGTGTTTTTCTCGTCTCTTGGAAGTATCAGTTTTCGAGTCAACCTCCTCGTCTTAAAGCTTTCACCAGGGAGGAGTTTGTGTCCCTGTGGTACTCAGGACGTCCCCCGTAGCGTGATTTGTGGCCTTGGGAAGTGGGAAGGAGGGGAGAGGGGTTACCGTATTCCTTACGTGCTATGAGAGAGAGAGAGAGAGAGAGAGAGAGAGAGAGGGGTCAGTGAAATGGCTGGAAACCCCCGCTTCTTTATTCTTATGCCAACAATGAGACAAATCTTAACGCCTTGCCTGAGCTACATTCCACATTTTTTTGTCAGAAAGTGTACTTATTGTCTTTTTTTCTTCCCGCTTCTCGTGTGGACAGGCTGCTCCCTTGAAGGCAAGAAGTACGTGGATGGCGAGGACGTGCAGGTGGATGGCAGCCTCTGGTGAGTATCGATATATATGTATTTGCCTATCTACCGATCAAACAATCAGTCTATCTATGTCTATGTGTATCTCTTTATCTATATATATGTCTGTGTCCATCTATCTATCTATCTATCTCTTCGTGCAGCATCTGTGCGGTGGGCAGCTGGGTGTGCACGTCGCCGACTGACGCCAGCACGCCCAAGGCCACTAAGAAGCAGCAGAAGCAGCAGCAAGACTTGCTGGACCAGGAGTTGCTCGCCCTTAACGAGCTGGATTACGACGAGGGCCTGGACGACGAGGAGTTCCTCATCAACGAGGAGGAGGACGAAGAGTTTCTGGAGGACTTGTTCGACGATCTCCTGGACAAACTGCACGACCACCGCCTCAAGAACAAGAAGCACCACCACAACCGCCTCTAGAACCGCTCGCTCTCTATTATTATTCCTTTCCCCAAATGTAGTCTCTACTCATACTACCACGCGGCAATAGTGTTGTTACGCCGCCGTGAAGCATCTCTCCCTTCCTCTCTCTCCCACACTCACTCTCACGGTGCCTCCAGTCACACACACACACACACACACACACACACACACAAATGAGTTGCATGTGATCGGGAGATTTCTTTGTTTCTTTAAATGAAGTGAAATAATGTTAATTTATCCTTTTATCTTACAGTTTAACACATTCTCTTCTCTCTCGTGTGGAGTGTGCAGCAGACTCGTGTCAGTCCTGCCAGCTTGCATAAATGCTTTAACTTGCGCGCCAGCATTAGATACTCTTATCAGAGGATATTTTATCTACTCAAGTAGCATTATACCTTTTTATTAACATGTCCAGGATTGCCTCATCAGTTGTTTCCTGCAGCCAGTGTGGGCAGGAATGATAGGAGAACACGTATGTTTAGACAGCTGGTGTGATGATGGTCTCTATAAGGCAAGTGTGACTGTGACAATGTGACAGTAACTTGAGAACGTGATGGATAGACGGACGGACGGACGAGGCCACCTCAGCAACATTGATATGGTGTGTGACATGGTAGCTTAGAAAAGAAACTTATATGTATTGTAACACGTGGTGTTTACTATTGCTACTTGTTTGATCTAATACAAAAAGTAAATATTGGCATGTGTTTCAGTCAGACTGCAAGTGTAACATACAGAAACTCTTGGCTCTCTCACCACGATTAGTATGTGTGTGTGTGTGTGTGTGTGTGTGTGTGTGTGTGTCACATTGCCTTCCACAAGTGATGTGAGAGGAATGCAGGATGAAGTGTTCTACCTAACATGAGTATATAATTATGTTGAGTCTGAAGTGAATAGAGACAATCTGTTGGGAGTAGAGATAGCCTGAAGGGAGTAGAGACAGTCTGGAGCCTCGTAAGCCTAACCACCCTTTTCCACACCACAAGACACGTCAATCACATCACTAAGCTTCAAAACAGTTAAAACTACACGTGCAATCGTCTCCATACTCGACAAAGCAGTCTTCTTACCTATATTTATAACTAAGGTGGCGTCTGCATTTCTGTCATCATTTTTATCTTCCTCTGACGTTTATAAGTCGTCTTCATACTCTCCTCATTCACATCCCGTTCTCCCGTTTCTCTCTTACCCACCACAATGCCATAGGAGTTACATTCACATACATACACAAACATACATACTTTTAATATATATGTATAGAAACAACAGAAGTAATGAGTCAAGAAAGAGATTGCAGAACGGTGAGATAAACGGGGAATAATTTGGAGGACGAAGGAATGACATAGGATGAAGGAATAAATACAAAGGAATGAAAGGGAGAAAGAGAAGCAGGGATAATAGTAGACAAACGAAAAAAAAAGAGGAGGAAAGAGAAACAGGGATGATAAATAAAGACGAACGAATGAGAGAAAGAGAATTGCTGTAACAATCCAAGTAGGTCTTTGACTGGATGTGCTGCCAGTGGATTGTCATTAGTTGAGGGGGCAGGGGGTTATATGAGGGTAAAGTGGGGCAAGCGAGGGTGATGTTGACATGTAGGGGATAAATAATGGGTAAATGAGGAGATGCATTACGTCTAGGGTGAATAGTGTGGGTCGGGAAGATAGGATATTTAAATAATTTCTTATATTATTTGATAACATGACAGATTTCCCGGCATTCCTTGCATGTGTGTGGACTGGCTGTGTGAGTGTGGGTCAGTTATAGCGAGAGCTGTGTCGGTGATGGTGGTAGTCCTGCTGGCGGCTGTGTGCGGTGTTTTGGTCAGCCGTGGCCAGTCTTGCCCTTCGCATACATACATACACATATAACAGTGCCCATTGCTTTCCTATTCCCAGGAGCGGCATCTTCGTGGCCCAGCGTCCCCAGAAGTGAGTGAAGCTTGCAGTGCAACCCAAACACAGTCAGGATCACTGCCCCGGTGCCCCCACCATATCACTCTCCTCCTCCACCCTTGTGGTCGTTTATTTAGGGTTTCATGCCGATAATTTAGGTGCTTTTTAAGGTCATTCGTTTATTTGTAGGCTTTCTTTACAGCTGAGTGTGGAAAAAGTGCGACATTTAAAGCAAATCGTCAGTATATAAACAAAGCCACTTCTAAGTGTCAGTATTATGCACCTTTTATTTGCTTATTTCACACTTATTGTAAGCCAGACATGTCTGAGAATGGAGCCACTTATCTCACCTATCTAGCGTTCTTATCAGCTGGTCAGATGAATCGGTTATGGCTTTATTTTGATATGATGAAAGAAGAATAAGAGGCAAGATGGCGGCTTCCCCACTGACACTGAGCTTCTGCGTTCGCCGCCAGGGTCCGCCACCTTCCCGGCTTGTTGGCTTGAATATTCTTTATTTTCCTAGTTATATTACTAGACCTGTATAGCATGATAGTAAGTTTTCTTAGTTTCTAGGAATGTGTAGTTGCTTTTTAAGTGTTCTCTGCGCTTCTGTTTGGCAAATGTATTGAGTCTGCGTACCTAAATATGGGGCCTTTTTTCTGGCTAATTTTTACATACCATGGTAGTGACTTTTTTATTTCAGGCTTTAGTCAAGTTTCGATAGATTTAAAAGATCGCTTATGCTTTTTTAATTGTGTTTCTCACCGATTGAATAAAATATTTGGAATTTAAAATGGTTTATTGTCGTGTTAATAATTGATTCTATAAAACTTTATTATATTAATAGTTCATCTAGTGCACTTTTAATGTAGCTCCAGATCACTTTGAATAATAGATTAGATTGTTCTGAATATGGCTTTATACTAATAAAGTCAAAATGGATGAACTTTTCAATGGTTTTCAATATGTTTAGGTTTTAACACTATTTATTTTACTCTTTTACTTGTCATTTGTTCATTTCTGGTTCTTTGTTAGTTAAGTTTGCACGAAAAGCTTGTTCAGAATTTGTAATATTTTTCTTCATTTATATGGAGTCACTATGGATGGATATTTCGATGGCTTAACGGTGTGGAATGTTCTAATATTTTTTATATACATGTTTTGCACGTATTTTAAATATTACTCAGACTGGAGATATTTTGCCATTGTGGATATTAATTAAATTACTTACCAAGTCATAATATATAAGGCATTCGGGCATAGCTTCATTTTTTGGAGGGGTCGATTTTGAATTTATATACGTAACGTAAATATAGGCGAGTCATTTGTCCCCCCGTTGTGACGTCACAGCTAGGGTGGTGATTCATCCCCGTCCTGGGCGGAAGACTAGCTTTGCTCTGGCGCCTTTTTGTCCATTGTTGATTGAATTGAGAGAGTTTTCCACGCGTTTTCTTTGTGTTTCCAAGCTTAGGTGTGTATACAGTGGTAGTACGAAGTGTAAAAAAGGAGAAACGGAGGAGGAAGAGGAAGAAGTAAGGAAGAGTGAAGGGGGAGAAGGCGGCAGGTAAAAGCCACAATATTTTGCCAAGTGTCCCCTGTTATCCTTCCATTCTTTGTAATGTTTGGTGTTATAAATTGTTTTTGAGGCGTATTTTGGGTGTTTTAGGTTTGTTTAGTAGGGTTATAAGGAGTTTTGAGTGTATTGGGTTCATATTGAGTGCTATATGTTTTTTTGTGTGTATGTTGGGTGTTTGAGTGCATTTAGTTGTGTTGCAGGATATGTTCTGAGTGTGCTGCGTGTATATTATCGTTGAGTGTTTTTTTATGGGGCATTTTGATGTTTTATTGTGTATTAGGTATTTTGGGTGTATTTCTACGTATCTTGAGTATGTTTTGGGTATGTTCGAGGGTTGTGGTTTGTTGAGGGGAATTGTATTAAAATTTAGTTAAAGTCTTCCTTACAACACTGCCTTTGTAGTATTGGGTGCTATGAGTGTGTGTGTGTGTGTGTGTGTGTGTGTGTGTGTGTGTTACAGGGTGTTCTAATGGTGTGTGGGATGTATACTAGAGGTAGTAGAGATGGGGACGAGTAGGGGGAGGTTATAATAGAGCAGGTAAATAGGCGTTGATTCACGTCCCTCTGTACGTGCCTCTCTTCCTTGTTCATACCTTATGCATTCCAGTGACTGGTGGTGGTGGGAAATGAAGGAATATCCAGAAAAGAACGAAGGAATTGATGAAATGAGATCGTATGGGTTATTATCGGTAGTACTAGCAGTAACAGCATCAAATAGTAGCATACCACCACTACTACTACAACAACTGCTATTACTAAGCTTTTAAACGTATAATAAACAATGCAGCTTATTATTTTGGGGTACTATATTTTCTCAACTATAAGCAGACTTTACGTGCATTAATTCACTTCCATTTACTTATCATTATCTTCTCAGCCTAGTCGAAATGATGTACTGGTGAAGGTTAGTTATGTTAGCAGTGTGAGGCTGTGTTAGTTACTAATTGGCATGTTAGTCCAGCCAGGCAAGGAAGATTGTTACCAGACACGTTCCCATGTCACTCTCCCAACTGTAAGCTATTATATATATATATATATATATATATATATATATATATATATATATATATATATATATATATATATATATATATATATATATATATATATATATATATATATATATATATATATATATATATATATATATATATGTGTGTGTGTGTGTATATATATATATATATATATATATATATATATATATATATATATATATATATATATATATATATATATATATATATATATATATATATATATATATATATATATATATATATATATGAGAGAGAGAGAAAGAATTATATCATGCAAATCCAAATATACACTGCCTCAACTTTCTCTCTCTCTCTCTCTCTCTCTCTCTCTCTCTCTCTCTCTCTCTCTCTCTCTCTCACACACACACACACACACACGACTTTATTACATCCTCGTTACAGAGTTAGACAGGAAACAGGCGTGCAGCAGACTGGAGATGGAGTGGCTCCACTTTCCGCGATGGTGAATAGAGCATATTCTCACCGCGTCTATCTATGAAGGCTACACAAGTTATTGGTTCTCACGACTATTTCTCAGTATAATAATGTAGGATTATTGTTAGTCTGTCACTGTCAGGGTATAAACACCCTTAATAACCTGTGTAACTTAAACTAGTAAAGCCCTTTCAAAGCAGTGGAGGTTGTGTGTATGTGTTGCGTGCTAGAGAGGTGGCGGCAAAGCTTATTAGCAGAGGTGAGTAGTGTTGTGTATGGCGCTCCTCGCACGGCCGTAGGGAGCAAAACTCATTGTAACTTGGTTCCCGTGATGTGGATCATGAGAAACGTATTAGCTTGCTGATGATGATGATAAAATTCCTCTCTGAACAGTCAAGGCCACAGGCGATAGTTACTCCCTTGCGTCTCCCCCTCCCTATCCCCGTCCGTCCTGTCTACCCTGCTCCCCTCCCTACCTCCTCGGCCTCCCTTTTCATCCCCCTCTCTGCCTCCCTGCCTTGTCTCCCTATCATCTAACGCCCCCCCTGCCATCCTCGCCTCCTCCCCTTCTCTCAGGCTCAGCTGATGGCCAGTCATGCTGTCTCGCGTCTTGTATTCAGTGAAGGTAACACGCCTGTCTAGGTGTTCCTGCCTCACACTGCTCACACGTAAGCATGGGTTCTCTCGGGAGGCAGATGACCCGGGGGAGATGCCTCTGGGCCTCTAGGTATGTTGTCTCTGCCTCCACCAGTATAACCTCATCCTCTACACGTGTCTCCACCTACTCCTGCACCCGTGACTCCCATAGCAAGGTGAGTGGTGGGTACGGCAAGTGAATCATGAACTAACACGACGCAGTGTAGATAATGTCTTGTGTGTGCTGGGGAAAGGTGTCATATATGCTGCCACTGCCTTTTAGTGTGTACGTTAGTATGGTATGAAGGACAGTGTGATTACCGTATTCTGATGTATTGTAGGGAAAGGTGTCATATACCTATATTTCCAGACATCTACAGAGAAGAAAAGTGGATTAGAAGAATAGTTCTAGATGGTTAACCTCTTAAGTACTGGGACGCATTTTTACCTTGACTCTCTTGGTATGATTAGACGATTTTATTTACATTAGGAAGGGTCTATGGAGGTTAGAATATTAATGGCCAGTCTTCACTATTTTATTCCCCACATTGATTCTGAAGCTGTGTAAAATAACCAAATAGTATGCAGAATAAATATGTAAAAGTGTCCTGGTACTGAAGAAGCAAAAGTTGGCTGCAGAACATAGTGAAATCAATGTCTCAGATTGACTGGTGTTTAGAGAGTGGTGTGCACAAAAGTTGAGGGTTAAGGAAGGGTACAGTGTTCAAGGGAGACACTTTTTGACTTGCCAAGTGACTGATAGCTTATCTGTGTCAATCATGGGAGGTGCAGAGATAGATAATAGGTAAATCTAATCAAGAATGGTTCCTTATGCATCCTATTGTCACCCCTTTCCAAGATAAGCAAACCTGGGGACATGGTAACTGGGACTGAAAGCTATGTGATGGAACTAAACTATATAGAAGAGTTAGATACTGAGATAAGATTAATTCTGAGGGAAGCTCTAAGTTGTGGTGGGAGGGTTTGGTTTAAGGCAGGTGGCCAGATTTGGGGAACCTGAAAAGTCTAAGGGAAAGACTCTACATTTTGGTGAAATCTCTGAACGACAGTCAACAAACAGGGAATATTTGTCTTTGTGTTAACCTTGTGAAGTCACCTAAATTTGGGGAGTCTAAAAAGTCTAAAGGGAAGACTCTACTTTTGGGAAAAATCTCTGAATGACAGTCAATAAACAGGGAATATCTGTCTTTGTGATAACCTTTGCCAAGAGGGTGAGTTCTGCCGTCAAATAGCCACCACTACACTAACCTAACCACTAAGATTGCAGTTTAACATAGTGCACCCTATCTTTTCTCCTCCATCCCCAAAAGCCAAACTAGTTATGATGTTATTTATTTGACATATGGTGGTGAGGTGGTGGTAATGCTGTGTGTGAGCTGCCCATGCACAGCCAATTGCCTCACCACCCCACCACTGGCTCCATTCGTCGTGCCAGATGTGACCATACGTACTGAGAAAACCTGAATATGATGAATGTATAATATCAGGGTGCCATTTCTTTGTCAAGTCAGGCATGTCATTGAATAAACAAGATGGTTGCTCTGGGTCTCCTTGCTCCCTGCCTGAGTTAATCTAGTCTGGTAAACATCATTATAATTTTCCTTGCTAACCCCTTCACTATTTGGACACATTTTTACCTAGAGATTTGTGTACAGTTAGACCCATTTTGTTGACATTAGAAAGGATCTATGGAGGTTAGAAGCTTAATGGCCAGTCTTCACTATTTTAATCCCCTACGTAAATTTCTGAAGCTGTATAAAAATCACCAAATAGTAAGCAGAGTGAATATAGTGATGCTTCATGGTACTCTAGGTTTAAATGTGAATGAGTGGGCAAGGTCTCACATGTGGTCCATTCATCAAATTCACAGCCTGTCTTCCATGTTGAGTCTCATTACATAGTCTATGCAATCACTCTTAACATGACTGCTTGAATAATGAATGTTTCTCTCTCTCTCTCTCTCTCTCTCTCTCTCTCTGCAGGTGGGTCGTGTGGAGGCCTTGAGAGCAGTGAACCCTCTGCCATTCTCTGCCTTCCTTACAGACTCCTTTGGACGTGAACATTCTTACCTCAGAATTTCCCTCACTGAAAAATGTAACTTGAGATGTGAGTATGTTATGTTTCTTAAGGATCTTGTCTAGCGCAGAATTTAAATGTTATAATTGTTCTTTTTATGGCTAGCACTAGTATATTTCCCATTTTTTTCTTGCTCAGTTTGTTATTTTTAGTGTTTACTCTTTATCTTGTAATGTAAATAATGGTTATAAAGGTAAGGACAGCTACCATTACCCATTGCCTTGAATTAAGCTAGTATTGAATTTCTATGTATTCACTCATAAGCCACAGGTCTCGTAATCAGTGAGTTGATGACCCCTCTCTGCCCCAGGCCAGTACTGCATGCCAGAGGAAGGTGTGAGTCTGACACCCAAGGACAGCCTGCTCACCTCGGAGGAAATACTGAGGATAGCGCGGCTGTTTGTGTCAGAGGGAGTGGACAAGGTGCGACTGACGGGAGGCGAGCCGATGGTCAGGAAGGACCTCACACACATTGTTGGTGAGCAGTTGTGTTTGCACTTCTATACAAGGGGTAGAAAGTTCCTAAAAGTTTGAGGCTGAGCTAAAACTGATTTCTGTGCTTTTTTTTTTTCTTTTTATGCAGGAGGGAAACCAACCAAAGGCAACAAAATGTAAAAAAAAAAAGTTCATTTAAGCACTGGTTCCTTTAAAGAGTGGTACAGAATTAGCCAAAATTAAGGAGCAAATGTTTTGTGTTTATGCTTGTGCTGTGCCATGACCTTACACTGTCACTTAATGTTTGTTGGTGTGATTTACATTGTTTTAGTAAGTAATGAAGTAAGTATGTTAACTTTTATATCTGGGAAGGGTGTGTGGGGGTGTAAAGGGAAGGCCAAAGGTGTGGTTTACTCAGGAGGCCACACGCCCTGCTCTGCACTGACCACAAGATGTTTTAGCCATATCAGAAGATAAACATACAGTGCTGAGTCCTTGGATATGAACTTGTGTGTGTTGCAGAGTCCTGAGGTATAGAAATGTGCTGTAGAGTTCTTGGATATAGACTTGTGTGTATTGTAGGGTCCCTTAGTATAGACTAGTGTGTGTTGCAGTTCTTAACTATGGAAATGTGTTGCAGGGTCCTTTAATATAGACTTGTGTGTGTTGCAGAGTCCTTCGGTATAGAAATGTGTTGCAGGGTCCCTTGATAGAGACGTGTGTGTTGCAGAGTCACTGTCGGGCCTGGGAGTGAAGCAGCTTGGCCTGACAACCAATGGCCTGCTGCTCAAGAGGCGTCTCCGGGATCTGCAGTCAGCCGGCCTCACTCACCTCAACATCTCCCTGGACACACTCATCCCGCAGAAGTTTGAGCTGATCACTCGGCGCCGGGGGTGGGAGAGGGTCATGGAGGGTGTCGATTTGGCTCTTGACCTCGGCTATTCCCCTGTCAAGGTCGGGTGAGGTGGTGTAGCATTTAGAGTATTTGAGTATTCTGAAATAATTTTGTGCCATACCTCTCATCACTTCTTTCTAAAGGTTGAATTGTCACAGGTTTTTAAGAGTTTTTAACCTTTTTAGTACCATGACATATTTTCATATTTATTCTTCTTACCATATGGCACTTTTATGCAACTTTGGAAACTCATGTGGGTGATTGAAATAGTGAAGACTGGCCATTAATCTTCTGACCTCCATAGACCCTTCCTAATGTAAATGAAATCGCTTAATCGTACTCAAACCCATGATAAAAAATGTGTCCCAGTACTGAAGGGGTTAAACATGATGGCCTCTTATTGTACATGTATGGAGAAAGTAAGCCCAGTCCCCAACTAATAAACGTTGGTCTGTATTTTGAAATGTTACCTTGGTGTACCCCGGCCCGGCAGATCAACTGTGTGGTGATGCGAGGGAAAACGAGGAGGAGCTGACGTCCTTCATGGAGCTGACACGACACAAGGATATTGATGTGCGCTTCATTGAGTACATGCCCTTTGACGGGAACAAGTGAGTAGTGCATCAAGTCACCCACCTTTTGTTTTTATTTATTCCTATTTTATTTATTTATTTATGTATTTTTCTATGTAAGAGGGGAAAACTGGTCAAGGAGAAGAAAAATCCACTTTTCATATTTGTTTATGTGACATACAACACAACATAGCAAAGGCTTGTGTGTTTATGTGTATCATAGCAACACTGAAACAACACTAAACTCAAGAATACAAACTGTTGAGAATACTGGTCACCACAACACTCACACAAAGACTTGAGTTTATTGTAAAATGTAGCAACACAAACACAACACTGAACTGAAGAATACAAGGTGTTTCTCAGTACCTTGATCACTGCAACACAAAGCAACACAATTTATTTATTTATTTATATATTTTCTTTAAATAAGAGGAAAACTGGTCAGGGTAAAGATAAAACTAATGCACTGTTGGTTACTGCTTGGTGGAGTCATTGTAGGTGGTGCTGCTTTAGGGATGAATTGTATGCAGAAAACAGCTCCATTATGTCATCAACTTTGTACTGCAGTCTGTATGCAGAAATGCTTTGCTCTCTCACCACGACTGTTTTCTAAGGCCACAGAGATGATTAACATGGATTTTAAGAGTGTTTCTCTAGTCAATATTGTATAAATCATGTCAATCTGCTTCTAGAACTGTAAAAACACCTTAGAAAATTGTGTAAATTTAGATAAAGCTTTTTGAAATAGTAGAGGTGAAAGTGCAGAAGTGTTTGAGATTACAAGCCTTTGTCCCCTTATCATTGCTCCTCCTTGCCACATTTACACTGTTATTGTATTGCCCTTTAAATTTACATATATATAATGTTACAACACCACTGATTTATTACTATAGAAAACTGTATACTACTAACATCCTTTCCTCATCTCCTTACCTTACTGCCAAGACATTTATCCATTTTTTTTTTTTTTTTTTTTTTTTTTTGGGGGCTAACTCTCTCAGACCTGTAAGGGGAGTGGTAACTAAGTGGGTTTTTTGTTTTTCATTTTATGTGTCCCTTGGTCAGTTTTCTTCTCTTACATAAAAATAAGTTCTCTAACCTGTGCTCCTCCTTGCTGATGTGAAGTGTGTTTCAGGTGGGATGACCGCAAGATGGTAAGTTACAGGGAGATGCTGAAGCACCTTCAGGAGGCATTCCCTGGGCTCACCAAGGCCTCGGACAAGCCCAACGATACCTCCAAGGTGTGGATCGGTGAATGAGTGCTGGAGTGGGCTGTGGATGGCAGGATTAGGTGTCAAGGAAGATTACTGGCTTGAAAGTTTCTGAGACTGGCACTGGCCAATAGTAATGAAGAGAAGAAGCCAAAAGCATCTTGAAACATCCTTCTTTAACCCCTTCAGTACTGGGACACATTTTTACCATGAGTTTTGTGTGTGATTAGATGATGTTATTGATATTAGGAAGGGTCTATGGAGGACAGAAGATTAATGCCCATGGTCTTCACTATTCTAATCTCCCACATGAGTTTCTGAAACTGTTTAAAGTCACCAAATAGTAACAAGAATAAATATAAAGATGTGCTATGGTACTGAAGGGGTTAAACAGTTCAAGTATAGTTCTGTTTCCTCTCCTCCCTAAGACATTCCCTCCCCCACCAGGCATACAAGGTTCCTGGGTTTGTGGGTCAGGTTGGCTTCATCACCTCCATGTCTGACAACTTCTGCGGCTCCTGCAACAGACTGAGGCTGACGGCTGACGGCAACCTCAAGGTGTGTCTCTTTGGGGCCGCTGAGATCTCCCTCAGGTGAGTGTTCATCTGGTATTTCTTGCTTTTATCATGATTTTTTTTCTCTCTATCCCAGACCATCATTACAATGAGCCACCCAGACAAGGTACCACACACTCACACACACACACACTCATTAACACTTGTAGCCCTGTCAGTCCCTAGTGGAAATGGACAGTCTCATGGACCACCCTGCTAGACCTTACAGGCTTATACAAAGCATAGTTGGCCATATACTTCTACACTAAGGCCCCACAGCACACACTACTTATCTTATTCCTGTGTTTTATCCTATGACCAGACAAATTAAAACACTTGTGACAACTTAGTGCATTAAATTACATCACCAGCACTCCCTTTCATGGCCATATACATCCACAATAAGGCCCCACATCACACACTATCTTATTCCTGTGTTTTATCCTATGAGTAGACAAATCAAAACACCACTTGTGACAACCTAGTGCATTAAATCACCCCATTACATCACCAACACTCCCTTATATTCACCGATCTTCCTCAGAGATGCAATGCGGAGAGGTTGTGCTGACAAGGAGCTACTGGAGGTTGTGGGGGCGGCCGTGGGGAGGAAGAGGAGGCGTCATGCAGGTGTGTTGATCCACCAGCCTGTGTCACCACTGGCCAGGCTGGATGTTAGTCTTTTTATTGTTCTCTTCTCAACTGTATGTGTGGCAGATTCATTAGAAGTATGTTGCTGGGTTTCATTTTATCTTGTAGTACCTGTGGCTGTAGGTGTTGGTGAGAGAAAACGTGTTATGTCACCAAAACCAAAAGGAATTACAACTATTGGAGATACCGATGAATTGATAACTCTGAAAAAATATTAGACATTTTAACCTGTTATTTTTGTGATAAATTGTGGTGATGATTTGCCGCCATAAAATTATTGTCTTTCAAGGTGACAAAGTTAAGGTAAATACCAGCTTGTATTGTACATAGATAGATTATATGATGACAGCAACACTGGTACCAATTGTAGTGGTAATTCTGGTGATGTTTGTTGGCAGGCATGCAGAACCTGGTCAGGCTGAAGAATCGGCCGATGATTCTAATCGGTGGGTGACAGAGGGAGGCAAGGCATAGTATGTACACACCACGCTTACCACTTACTTGCTCTGCTTTCATGCCACAAACCTTCAGTATTCTTGCCTAAAGCTTCATACTGTAATAGCAAAGCATTGAGGGAGTGTATTATATTGGATTCCTCTTTATTACTGATATTACTTATTTATTTGATAGCAATGTGTTGTTTGTATTATATTGATGTCTATCTTTTGCAGGGACAGATATGTGTGTCACTTCTGCCCACACCATCACACCACCACACACTGTAACCCATCACACTACTGCTACATCACATACACCACACCACACTACCTATCCCACACTGCACCATGCCCTCACCACACCACACCTCACCACAATGCACGCCCGATATCTTCACACCACCACTACCGCCACTACTGACAGAGGCACACCAGAGCAGCCCAGTGTTGGCAGAGGCCAGCAGAGAAACAACACTTCCAATGACACCTCCTCTCACATCACTCAGGGAAGAACCTCAGATGGTGCTAGTGCCTCAGCCTCCCAGGACCACAATGCACTGTTCTGGCACCAGTTTGGCCACCACCACCTCAGTAATGAAGCACAGGTGGAAGCTGAGATGAGAGTTAAGAGAATGATAACTAATACTGAAATGAACTTAAGTGAAGGTGAGAGTGGAATGAAAACACAAAATTGGAATGATGTGACAGTTCAGACTCCAGTAACAAATGAAAATGAGAAGAACCTGAGTGAAAATGATCATAGAATAGAAACACTGCACCAAAAAAACATAAAGACTCAGAATTCCTCAACTAGAAAAGCAAGTAAAGGAAGGAAGCCACAAGAAAACGAGACAGGGAGAACAGAAGCAACATCCGACCCACCTCAACCCAGCACCCTCACACACGTCACCACCACAGGGGAGGCACGGATGGTAGACGTGGGTGGCAAGGCAGTGACACGCAGGGAGGCCGTGGCACGTGCTGAGGTATCCCTGGGAGCTTTGGCCTTCCAGCTGGTGAAGGAGAACAGGGCCAAGAAGGGAGACGTTCTTGGTGTGGCACGTGTTGCAGGGATCATGGCAGCTAAAAGGACATCTGAGCTTATCCCCTTGTGCCATTCCCTTCCTTTAGACACTGTGGAGGTTAACTTAATGCTGAGAGAGAGCCATAAAGGATCAGAGGTGCCAGTATCAGATCATGTGGTGGTGATAGAGGCTAGAGCAGTGACAACAGGACGGACAGGGGTGGAAATGGAGGCGCTGGTGGCGGTGTCTGTGGCGGCGCTCACAGTGTATGACATGTGCAAGGCAGTGTCCCATGCCATCACCATATCACAGGTGCGCCTCGTCTCAAAGTCAGGTGGCAAGAGGGACTACACTGCCAGAGAGTGATGGTGGTGATTGTGTGTGTGGCAGTGGTGAAAGAACCTTAAGTGCATTTTTGTTGTTATTTGAAATTAGGAGAATGATCATTTGTGTGTGAGAGAAAGAGAGAGAGAGTGTGTGTTTCTTTTGTACTTTTCACCAGTTTAGTAATGTGGTGAGTTTCACTTTCACTGTTTGATCTGCTGCAGTCTCTGACGAGACAGCCAGACGTTACCCTACAGAACGAGCTCAGAGCTCATTATTTCCGATCTTCAGATAGGCCTGAGACCAGGCACACACCACACACCGGGACAACAAGGTCACAACTCCTCGATTTACATCCCGTACTTACTCACTGCTAGGTGAACAGGGGCTACACGTGAAAGGAGACACACCCAAATATCTCCACCCGGCTGGGGAATCGAACCCCGGTCCTCTGGCCTGTGAAGCCAGCGCTCTAACCACTGAGCTACCGGGCGTGTTTGTGTGTGTGTGTGTGTGTGTGTGTGTGTGTGTGTGTGTGTGTGTGTGTGTGTGTGTAGCCTTGGTAGGAGAACCTTAGGAGTGTTATTTGGTATTAGGAGAGGAGGCTGTGTGTGTGTGTGTGTGTGTGTGTGTGTGTGTGTGTGTGTGTGTGTGTGTGTGTGTGTGTGTGTGAGAGTAGAGAAGGTGAGCACTTGTAGCAGCAATTTAGAATCATGAATCAAGGTGATGGGTAAGCCTTGGCAGATGTGGAGATGGTGGTCACTTTTTTCTCATTCTCCATTTGTCTTTCTCTGATCCAATTATGTGTGTGTGCGTGCGTGCGTGCATGTGTGCGTGCCTTGTCTGGGTCAGCTTGTATGTGATTGCTGTCCTGGTGTGTAGATGAATTAAGAGAAAGATTATTTGTATATGTGTGAAAAAGAGAGATATTTTGCTTTGTACATTTTACTTAAACGTCTTTAATAATTTATCAAGACTTGCAATGTTGGCGGCACTCACAAAGGTGTAAATGTTTGTGGTGGTGATTTTGGTGATGATATTGTTACTTGTTACTGGTGTGCGGAGATTTATGTCAGTCACTGTGTGGTGAACTGTGACGGTGACTGGTGATGGAGAGTCTACCTAAATGTTGACTTTGTTTTTTGTTTATGTAATTGAAGGACATAATTAGTAGTGAAGTTACGGGTTCTTACTTACCACTATGTTGTCGTCTGTTACTAAAATCTACCAGTAAACCTTTCCTTTCTCTCCTTCATTCTCTCATGTGCCAATACACTCGGTAAGAATTTTCCATGTCTTTCAAACCGTTTTATGTCTTTTTTTTTTTTTTTCCGTTCATCCTCTGATTTAAGTCTATTGAGCATTTATTAATCTTTCATCCTCTGGTCTGTCATTATCTGTCATATCTTCCTTACAACCTTGTAACATCTGATCTAAGAATTTATTATATTTTTCTTCAGTCACTCATCTTCAAAAATCCATCAAGCATTTCATCTAAATCCTTTAAACTCTGGTCTAATAATCTGCCATTATATTTTTCTTCTCAATCTTATAAGCTCTGATCTAAGAATTTATTATTTTTTGCCTATGTCTTTCATCTTCAAGAGTCCTTCAAGCTTTTCATCTCAATCCTAAATTTATACTCTAGTCTAAGAATGTCATTGTATTTTACCTGTCAGTCTTACAACCTCTGATCTAAGAATTTATTATATATTTTTCCTTCCAGTCCATCTTTACAATCCATCAAACATTTCATCTCAATCCTTCATGCTCTACTCTGTCAAGAATCTATCCTTTATAAGCTATCATAAGGACACTGTCAGATGAATGCTGGAGGGAAGGAAGCTGGGTACAGTAGAAACAAGTGTAGGTTACAATGCTGAACCGAACTGTTTGTAGTTATGTAAGAAATCTACCTGCTTATCATTGCTGGCCTTATGGATATCTCTGGCTCATACAGGGCAGTGTGTGTATGTGTGTTTGTTAAGTGTGTTATCTGTATTAGGTCAGGTTATCATTCACTGAGGCACAAGTGAGTCGTTGATATTAATTGAGAGTTTATGTGAAGTCTTTAATTGCAATGAAATGATTTTTCTGTACAAGTATTTATTTTTTCCTCATGAATTTACCTTTTTGAGAAAGGAAAGGTTGTGTTGTGTATTGGATAGTGTGAGGAGTGTTGCCTGTGTCTTCTTTGTACATAGTGGCATGAGGTGTGTGTGTGCGCGTGCATGAAGTTTGTGTCTGTAGATGAGTGAAGTTTAAAAGCAGTGATGAAAGAATGAGTGAAGTTTGTCAAGGCAGCGGTGACAAAATAGGTGATGTTTGAGATCAGATGTGTATCACTGAGGTGTTGAAAGAATGAGAAGTTTGTCAAGGCAGTGGTGACAAAATAGGTGTTGTTTGAAACTAGGTGTGTGTGTGTGTCAGTGAGGTAGTGAAAGAATGTGTAAATTTTGAAAGCAGGTGTGTGTGTTCAGAAACGCTTTGCTCTCTCACCACTACTATTTTCCAAGGCCACAGATGATTAGCGGGCTTTTCAATAGTGTTTCTCCAGTTAATAATGTAGAAAGCATGTCACTCTGCCTCTAGAACCATAAAATGACCTTAAAAGAAACTCGTGTAAATTAAGTAAAGTCTTTTAAAATAGCGGAGGTGAAGCAGAGATGTTTAAAAATACAAGCCAATGCGTAAAAAGAAACTCGTGTAAATTAAGTAAAGCCTTTTGAAATAGTGGAGGTGAAGCAGAGAGATGTTTAAAAATACAAGCTAACGAGTAAAGTATGTACAGTATGAGGACGGAGCATATATCAGTTGTACGATATGGGGTGTAGTTTTCCATCACATGTTTATCAGCTGCACCTTCCCGACACCCACAGCAGATGAGAGAGAGAGACTGCAGATTAAGGCCAGGAAGGACAACAGGAGTCACTTGGCAACAAATATGACGATAGAAGCACATCGCAGAGAAAAGGAAACTGATAAAGATATTGCTTGACAAATAATGAATGAATGGAAGAGAAATGATAAGACTGTAATTGGATTTTTAAATGTCTTTATCTTATCAGTATTAATTCAATCTTCCTGTAGTGTAAGTTAAGGTTTTTAAGAGTGCTTATATGATGCTGGTGGTGGATTAGCATTTGTTTTGAGTCTAGCGGGAAAAACAGACGAGAACACGAGGGATTATCAGTGGCGCCTTTGAAAACAGATGAGAATATAGTAAGTAGCTGTAAGAACTATTTACCAAGATGGTCCAGCCTGGTGATCAAGTTAGTATTGGTTCAGGGAATGATGGATTATGAGAGGAAGATAAGATACAATTGTGATAAGTATGTATTCTGAAACGCTTTGCTCTCTCGCCACGACTATTTCCCAAGACCACAAAAATAATTAAAGGGATTTTCTAATTTTTTTTTCTTTTGATATGTGAATTTTGTTAATCTGTCACTAGAACTGTAAATATATTCTCAAAAATCCTTGACTTCAATTAACTGGGCATTTTGCGATTAACGGAGGTGCGGCGAGAACTCACAAACGCCCTTCTCTCCCACCATTACTATTTACCAAGGTCGCTTTAAATGATTAGCGGGGTTTTCAAGAGTGTTTCTCCAGTTGATAATGTAGAAATCTTGTCCCTCTGCCTCTTGAACAGTAAAAACACATTAAAAATCGCTCTTCTCTCACCATTTTTTGTTTACTAAGGTCACAGAAATGATTAGCGGTTTTTTTTTTTTTAGTGTTTCTCCAGTTAATAATGTAGAAATCTTATCACTCTCTCTAGAACCGTGAAAACATCTTAAAAATCGCTCTTTTCTCTCACCACGACTATTTTGCTAGGCCACAGAGATGATTAGCGAGGTTTTCAAGAGTGTTTCTCCAGTTAATAATGCAGAAATCTTGTCACTCTGCCTCTTAAACCGTAAAAAAAAAAAAAACTTAAAAAACTCGTATAACTTTAAATAAAGCCTATGAAATAGTGGTGGTGAAGAGCAGAAGTGTTTGAGAATACAAGCCGTTAGGAATCAAAGTGTGAATATTGGAAGTAAGGAGAGGTTCAGTGTTGTGGGGGAGGGGGAGATAGATAAGTATAGCGTTAAGTGTGAATGTTGTAGTGAGCTGTAGTGTCCTTTTTATTGTAAGACGGAAAAGCTGGCCAAGGAAACAAATAAATAAAAAAGTGAATAAATAAAATAAAAAAATAAAAAATAAATAAGTAAGTGAATAAATATAATGGCCCACTTAGTTGCCAGTTCCCTTGCCCCAAAGAGTTAGCCAAAAGGAAGGAATAGAAGTTGTTGGGAGGCGCTGTCAAGTAACAAAAAGTCTTACGTAACAGCCACGGGGGAGATATCATAAACTGTAGCAGCTGGCGTGGGAGTTGTATAACCACAAATTCATCACCACTTTAGGCGTACATGTTTAATAATAGATAAATGAGACATTAAAATACCCCAATAAAACACACAGGTTAATCATAAACCATATTGAAAGAAATAGCATTCAAATGTGCGCGGAAATTATATAACCAGAAATGCGTAATGATCTTGGGCTTATGAGTTCAAATATAGCAAATAATATTGTGGCATATTCCAACGTGGTATAAAAGTGAGTTAGATGTTATAATAGATAAAAAAAAAAAATGTGATAAATTAGCGCAATACGTCAAAGCTAGGTAGGTAGAAGTGACATATATAGGATCGAGTCCCTTACAGCACTCACACAAAATAGGACATAACACTGAAATGATACTCAAACACAGTAGGATAATGAATGGAATATTACGCTTAACACAATATATAACAAAAGATCCCATTGCATTAGTTAAAAGAGAAACTTATGGGATTCACCATTTTTCTCACTGAAGAAGCAAATAAGACCTTTAAAACATTCAACACCCCATGAAACTCAACAAAATAATAACAAAAAAAAAAAGTAAATAAAAAAATATAATTTATCAAAGCAAAACAACGTCCAAAAAAAAATTAGAAGCAAAACACAAAAGGCCGGATTCTCCATTTCCTCCCAGTGAAGAAGAATCAAAACACGACCTTTAAAATTATCCAAAACTCCACAAAACTCAACGCAATAATCCTAAAAAAAAAAAAAAAAAATTAAAGCAAACCACATAATAAACCAACATAAATTAACATCGAATACCTTACATCACTTAACGAAAACATGAAAGTAAGGAATCGAGCACTATATAACGCCCACAAAACATAACGCAAAAATACCTAAACTAGAACAATTTAACCTAAAAATACAAAATAAACCAACATAAATTAATAGCCAAAACCTTACACCACTTACAGAAAACATGAAAAAAAGGAATCGAGGACTGAAAAAGAAGCGAAACACACGACATTTAAAAACCAACCAACACCCGAGAAAACACAACACAAAATTACCTAAACCACAAATTTAAACCAAACCACAAGGCAACCCAACACAAACTAACATCGAAAACCTTACATCCCTTATAGAAAACACAAAAATAAAGAATCAAGGAGCGTAGAACGACAGTCTTTTGTATAATTTCGATTGTTTTGATGTGAGAGGGAAGGAGATTCAACCGCTTATGTTTATCTGGCGAGTGGCGACAGTGACTGGTTAGCCGTGGTGAAGAGAGGACGTGTGCCGCTCTGTGCTCTTCCCCTCCGGTGCTCTTTGCTTACAGTGCCGCGGGATTATAACTGTGAAGGCGAGGTGAGGCAGGCGCCCTTCCCCCGCGCCACCCAGCAAGGTAAGGGCGCTGCCACGGGGGAATTAATGCCATTTTAAGTGAGTTTTTTTGGCGGGTCCGCTTTACCTGTCAGTGTTATGGCGAGGGGGGAGGGAGACGGTGTGTGTTTTGTTTATTTGTTGTTGTTTTTGTGTTGTGGTTTGTGTTTTTGTTTTGTTTGTTTATTTTGTTGTTTTTATTTTTCTTGTTATCTTGTTTTTCTTTTTTTATTCCATTTTTCTTCTTTTTCTTCATTTTTTCTTCTCATTTCCCTCATCTTCATGTATTTCCCTATTTTTCATCCTCTGTTCTCTGCATTTCCTCTGTTTATCCATCTGTTTCCTTTCCTTTACCCTTTAAACTCCTTGTTCTATTTACTTTCCCTCTGTTTATTATTATTCTTTGCCTTATTTCTTCTTCCTGTCCCTTATTCCCTTCCTTTCTTCTTTTCCCTTATTCCCTTAATTTCTTCTAATCATCCTTCCATTTTCTTTCCTTTTCCCTTTTAACTCCTTTATTTATTTTACTTTCCCTCTGTTTATTATTATTCCTTGCCTTGTTTCTTCTTCTTCACTCTAATTTCTTCTTCTTTCCTTCATTTCTTTATTTTTCCTTCCATTTCCTTTCCTTTTCCCTTTAAACTCCTTCCTTTTATTTCATTTTCTCTCTTTGTTATTATTCATTGTCAGTTTCTTCTTCTTAGCCTTAATTTCTTCTCCCTTTTCCCTTATTTCCGTCATTTATTCTTCTTTTCCCTTATTCCCTTCATTTCTTCTTCTTTTCCCTTATTCCCTTCATTTCTTCAATTGGGTGTGTGTTGCAGTGAAGGGGAAGCAACACTGAGGGCTAAAGATTTGTATTACTGTGTGTGTGTGTGTGTATGTGTGAGTGTTTGTTATCCTATTATTTATGTTATATGTTTCTATTTAAATCATGCCTGGTTGAAAAATGGGGCTAACCTAACCTAACCTATCCTAACTGGAGCTCTGAAATAAAATGAACAAATATATAATGGTAACAAAATAATAATGTGTCGGATTTGTAAGGTTGTGCAACTCAAAACACTCAGAAACTCAACAAGATGCAACACTACTGAAATTTTTACCCTTGCCTCTTTCCTCCACTCCTCTACACTTCTCTACGCCCGGTAGCTCAGTGGTTAGAGCGCTGGCTTCACAAGTCAGAGGACCGGGGTTCGATTCTCCGGCCGGGTGGAGATATTTGGGTGTGTCTCCTTTCACGTGTAGCCCCTGTTCACCTAGCAGTGAGTAGGTACGGGATGTAAATCGAGGAGTTGTGACCTTGTTGTCCCGGTGTGTGGTGTGTGCCTGGTCTCAGGCCTATCCGAAGATCGGAAATAATGAGCTCTGAGCTCGTTCCGTAGGGTAACGTCTGGCTGTCTCGTCAGAGACTGCAGCAAATCAAACAGTGAAACACACACACACACACACAGACACCTTTATCTATTTATGTACCCATTTATGTTATTTTATGATATGTTGTGTTATGTTAGGTCAGGTTAAATTAGATTAGATGAATTCAGTTTTTAAACAAGGCATGATTTGAGGAGGAACTGACACACACACACACACACATAAAGACATCATTTATTTATTGACTCATTTATATTAGGTTAGGTTAAGTTAGGTTTGGTTAGGTTAAGTCCATTTCTAAACCATGCATGAGTACAAACTGACACACACACACACACACACACACACACACACATTATTTTGTTTATGTACTCATTTCAGTAACTTTTGCATATTCTGTTGTTGTTATGTTTTTTGTAGAGCAGTTAGCTTTGTTCCCAGGTGTGACTGACGACTCACTGAACACTGAGGACACAGCTCACACCAACACCAGGCACAGAGAGAGAGAGAGAGAGAGAGAGAGAGATGTAATTTATATGCTTGATGTATGAGAATAGTAAAATATTTGCTTTGTGAGAGAGAGAGAGAGAGAGAAAGAGAGAGAGAGAGAGAGAGAAGCTCGTATTCTCAAACACTTATGTGCTTTACCTCCACTATTTCAAAAGGCTTTATTTAAATTTACACAAGTTTTCTAAGGTGTTTTTACGGTTCTAGAGGCAGAGTGACAAGATTTCTGCATTATTATCTCGAGAAACACTTGAAAACCCTGCTAATCATTTCTGTGGCTTTGGAAAATAGTTGTGGTGAGAGAGCAAAGCATTTCTGAATATGAGCAGAGAGAGAGAGAGAGAGAGAGAGAGAGAGAGAGAGAGAGAGAGAGAGAGAGAGAGAGAGAGAGTGACTGTCATAAGAAATTTGCTACGTATGTGTTGCAAGTCACTTTCTTTGTATATATATTAGAGAGAGAGAGAGACTCTGTGTGTGTGTGTGTGTGTGTGTGTGTGTGTGTGTGTGTGTGTGTGTGTCTCCCACCAGCATACAGCGTCAGGCCACAGTGACGGGAGGCAAGACAGCTGGTCCTGACTCCTGACACAGCCTGGCATGTCACCCTGCCTGCCGTGGTGACTCCCTTACACACACACACACACACACACACACACACACACACACACACACACACACACACACACACACACACACACACACACACTCTCATGTACAACTCTGTAATGGGAGGCAAGAATTGTAGAAGGAAAATAAAGACTTGTAGATTATACTTTATTTTGCAGTGGATCTCTAGTTTCCTTACATTAAATAAAGGGAAAAACAGGAAAAGATGGAGTTTTGTAATTTATTTTGTCTTAGAACTGTAGATTTCTTGTGTTAAATAAAGGAAAAAACAAGACAGAAAAATTAAAATTAAGCAATTAAGATAGAAAAAAAATTATATAAAAAAGAATTTAGTTTTTTTGCCACTGATCTGTAGTTTAATTACATTAAATAAAGGGAAAAACAGGAAAATATGGTGTTTATGCTTTCTTTTGCCTCAGATGTCTTGATTTTTAGATAAAAAAAAAAAATCTACAAAAGGATCAAATGAAACAGTTAAGAAAGATAGAAAAAGAGAAATTATATAAAAAGAAGTTCGTTTACTCTTTTTTTACATTGATCTGTAGTTTCATAGCATTAAATTAAGGGAAAACAAGAAAAGGATATAATCTAGACATATTTTGCATCTGATCTCTAGTTTCCTTAGATTAAGTAAAGGGAAAACAGGAAGAGGAGAGAGAAATAGTAAATAAATTTGTGCCATGTCAAGATTAGCAGACCCAACATCTCCCGGGCCATGAGTGGGTTTGCTAATCCTGACGAGAGCCTTCAATTTTGCAGGATTTAATTTGTTCAGATGGAAGGTTATGGAAGGCTAGGTTTGGTCTATTTCAATCACTTTATTCTCATCTTTTTTATCAATATTTTATGAAGGACAGAATGCAAAATGTTCTTAATGTGTTGTATCGGCAAATGTTGTTTTGTTATTTGAAGCTCCATCGAAGACAAAAGGTAATAAGAAATAAGGAAGAGGAAAGAGGAATAGATATTAATTTGGTTCATGTCAAGAGAATAGCGAACCCAACATCTCCCGGGCCGTGAGTGGGTTCGCTAATCCTGACAAGAGCCTTCAATTTTGCAGGATTTAATTTGTTCAGATGGAAGGTTATGGAAGGTTAGGTTTGGTATATTTCAATCACTTTATTCTCATCTTTCCTCTTCAATATTTTATGAAGGACACAATGCAAAATGTTCCTAATGTGTTGTATCAGTGTTTCTGATAGTTTTGTTATTTGAAGCTCCATTGAAGACAAAAGATAAGAATAAAGAGGAATAGTAATTAAATTTGTGCCATGTCAAGATCAGCGAACCCAACATCTGTGTTCTTGAGTGGGTTTGCTAATCCTGACGAGATCCTTCAATTTTGCTATTCCAAGAAGCAGGATTTGATTAGTGTGAATAGGTTTGGTCTATTTCAGTTACTTTACTCTTGTCTTCCCTCCTCAGTATATTATAAAGGATACAATGCAAAATCTTCCTACGTGTTGTATCAGCATATGAAGTTTTGTTGTTTCAAATACCATTGAAGCCACAAGATTTATTTACTATTTGTCATGTATTCTGGTCTTGGGATGGTGAGATTTGTGGGGTTTTTTTTTGGGGGGAGGGGAGAACCAGACCAAGGGTAACAAAGAGTAAGAAAATAATGTCCAC
>NC_059286.1:9498639-9501139 GCF_017591435.1 Portunus trituberculatus
AGAGAGAGAGAGAGAGAGAGAGAGAGAGAATTATATAGTGTAAGCAAGCAAAGTTGAGGATAGATAATTTAAGAGAGAGAGAGAGAGAGAGAGAGAGAGAGAGAGAGAGAGAGAGAGAGAGAGAGAGAGAGAGCCAGGTCGCGGCGGGGTGTTTCAAGGTCAGCCCCGTTAACGTGAACCTCCTTCTCAGTATTGTCTCCTCTTATCGACCTTCCCTCAAGATACCTTTTTCCTTCCCCCCCCTCTCTCTCTCTCCCTCACGTGTTCTTTGTCTCCCTGTGTGTGTGTGAGAGAGAGAGAGAGAGAGAGAGAGATCGAAGGCTATAGTATATATATATCATAGATTATAGTTGCACATATTTTGGTAGTCTATTTGTTCTCTCTCTCTCTCTCTCTCTCTCTCTCTCTCTCTCTCTCTCTCTCTCTCTCTCTCTCTCAATCACAACGGGGACCAGGGCAGGAGACAGAAGCCATGGCAGTGCTTGTCAAAATTCCTGACTCATTATTTTCTCTTTTTCCTGATTGATTTTCTTTTACCTTTCCTTTTTTTTTGTCTTGATTTTTGTGTATTTTTTTATTTATTTATTTATTTATTTTTTTTTTCTTTTTTTATTTATTTTTCATTTATTTTTTTTGTCTTTTCTTTATTGTTTTTTTATCCTTATTTTTGTCTTGATTTTTATCTTTATCTTTATTTTTTCTTTATTTTTTTCTTTATCTTTCTTTATTTTTTTCTTTATTTTGTCTTTATTTTTATCTCTATTTTTGTCTTTATTTTATCTTATTTTGTCTTTATTTATTGTCTTTCCTTCCTCTTTTTTTTAGTTTTTATTTTCATATTCTCTTTTTTTTCTGTTTGTTATTCTATTTATTTATTTATTTATCTATTTATTTGTCTATTTATTTATTTTCTTTTGTATTGTCTTTTTTTGTTTTGTTTTGTCTTATTGATTTGTCTCTTTTTCCTTCATTTTCTTTTCAATCTCTCTCTCTCTCTCTCTCTCTCTCTCTCTCTCTCTCTCTCTCTCTCTCTCTCTCTCTCTCTCTCTCTCTCTCTCTCTCTCAATTATTCCCCTTCTGTTTTTCTCTCCTCATTTTTTCCTTTTTCTCTCTTAAATTTGTCTTTCTCTTCTCTCTCTTTCCTGTTTCCTTCTTCTTCAGTCACATAAAGTTTGCCTTCCTTCGTGTTCTTCCTTCCTTCCTTCATTTTTTCCTTTGTGACTTTAAACATTGCCTTACATGGAGAGAAAAAGGAGGAGGAGGAGGAGGAGGAGGAGGAGGAGGGATAAAAGGGTGCAGGGATTAGGAAAAGGAAGAGGAGGATGAGCAGTTGGATAGAATAGGAGGAGGAGAAGGAGGAGGAGGAGAAGGAGGCAGCGTGACTTTAAATAGTCTTCGAAAATATTTCTTGCTCATCTCCTCCCAAAGAATTTTTAATGCTTTTTTTCTTTCCTTTTTCGAATATTGCGTTGTGTGTGTGTGTGTGTGTGTGTGTGTGTGTGTGTGTGTGTGTGTGTGTGTTTGGAACCTTTTCCGAGCTTTGGCAAAACATTGATAAACAAGACTTACTCCTCCTCCTCCTCCTCCTCCTCCTCCTCCTCCTCCTCCTCCTCCTCCTCCTGCTACGCCTCCTACAGTAAATATTTAGCAAGGAAGAGAAAGACGTGAGAAATGTGTGTGTGTGTGTGTGTGTGTGTGTGTGTGTGTGTGTGTGTGTGTGTGTGTGTGTGTGTGTGTGTGTGCGTGTGTGCGTGTGCGTGCGTGTGTGTGTAACGTTGTGTTCATTGATCCGCCTACATGTTCTTGAGAGAAGACTGACTTTTTGCACGCACTTTCCCCCTCTCCCCTCCCCTCTACACCTCCCCCTTCCTCTCTTTTCCCCTTCCCCTTCCCCTTCCCCTTCCTCTTCCTCTTCCTCTTTTCCTTCCCCTTTCTCTTCCCTTCTCTTCCTCCCCCTCCATTCTTCCCTCCATTCATTAAACTCTCCCTCCCTTCCCCAGTCTCTCTCTCTCTCTCTCTCTCTCTCTCTCTCTCTCTCTCTCTCTCTCTCTCTCTCTCTCTCTCTCTCTCTCTCTCTCTCTGTGTGTGTGTGTGTGTGTGTGTGTGTGTGTACGTGAGCGTTTATTAATTTCCTTTGACGTCATTTGATTGATCTGTGGAAGTTATTTATTTTGTAGAAGACGAAGAAAAGAAGAAGAGGAGGAGGAGGAGGAGGAGGAGGAGGAGGAGGAGGAGGAGGAGGAGAAGAAGAAGAAGAAGAAGAAGAAGGTAGTGGTATTCAAACATGTATTACTTACGCATAATGCACACCTGGGGAAGAGAGAGAGAGAGAGAGAGAGAGAGAGAGAGAGAGAGAGAGAGAGAATCAGTATGCTATTAATTTGAACCCAAAAGCCATTTACTTCACACACCTGGAGATGATTAGGTTAGGGGAGGAGGAGGAGGAGGAGGAGGAGGAGGAGGAGGAGGAGGAGGATAGCTCTGACATTACCTGGACTCG
>NC_059286.1:9503639-9521139 GCF_017591435.1 Portunus trituberculatus
ACCACAGGCAGCCTGCATGCTTCCCCGCCTCACACCCTAACGCCCTCACACACACACACACACACACACACACACACACACACACACACACACACACACACACACACACACACACACACCTTCAAACACACACCCTCACACGCCACAGTCTGCCCTGCACGGCGCCGTTTCCTGAGACGTGGGAGGCAGTGACCGTTTTCTGTGTCGCCGTCCGTGGTGGACTCACCTCTTTTCTCCGCTACAGGCAGCAGCGGCGCGCGGCGAGTTGGTGGTGGCGGCGGCGGCAGTGGTGGTGGTGGAGGCGGCGGCGGCGGCGGCGGCGGCGGCGGTAGTGGTGGTGGTGGCGGTGGTGGTGTTGAAGAACCTGGGAACAACTCTAGAGGTTCCTCCCCCGCCCGCCCTCTCGTCCACACGTCCACGCCCGTGCACTCTACGCCGCCCACTCTACTGAGACACACTCATAACCTGTAAGTACCGCCCGCGCCCATTCTTGCACCCCCGCTCACTGAACCATCGCCACTCGCTCTCACTTCACTCTCACTTCTCATCTTAGCCTCCCCAGTGCATTGCCTGCCTCGGGGAAGTAAAGTGTTCAATTGTGGTGATAAGATGAATAGAGAGAGTCATAGTGGTGATGGTGAGTGAGTGGTGAGTGTGTCTTGCATTCCACCTCATGTGTGTGTGATGTACTGGTGCCGTAAACTGGTAAGTACTTGTGTTTTAACTTGTGGTGGTAAATACTTGACTTAAATGGCGTGGTGTAAGTCTTGTAAAGTGTTGAAGTGACGCGGAAGACACAAAAGTTTAAAGAAATGTGACTGTGAGGCAACGTAGAGTTTTGCAGAGAGTAACTACGGAGAGCTGGTGTGTAGGATACAGTGTCGCGGCGTTGGTGTCAGGTGTAGAGCCACGGGAGGCGAGACGCAAGTTTAAAGTAAGTGAAATGTGGCTGAGAGGTAGCGTAGACTTTTACGACTGCCTTGCTCGTCCTCACCGCGCCGTGCCCCGCCCCGTGCCGGCCCGCCCCGCCCCACCCCGCCCCATTCGCTCTTGATGACTTATTCTCTGGTGATTGTGGTTGTAGTGCTACTGGTGGTGACTGTGTTGTTGTTGTAGTGGTGGTGGTGGTGGTGACTGTTGTGGCGGTAGTAGTTGTGGTTGTGGTGGTGTTAGCTTACTTTTGGTGATTGATTTGACTCCCGCGAGGGTTTAGTGAGCTTGGTGAAGCGGAAAGTGCTTCTTAGTGCTGAGTGGATGTGTTCTGGAGTTTGGACGTGTCCTGAAGACTTGGGCGATGGAACACGTGAGGTAAATAATGTAAAAAGGAGATAATAAATAAATGACTTAACAAATAAATATAAATTTTGTATTTTTTAAAATTCTAAAATGATCAGGAAGAAGAAAAGGTTGATAAAAGAACAATGAGTAAAAATGACAGCATTGTAGTGATGATAACACCACTTGTATCGGTCCAGGGAATAAAATGAAAAAAGAGAAGAATAAAATGCGTAGCAATATATTAAGAAGATAATTAGAGAAGTCTTTTTTCAATACAAGTTTTCACATATATATAAAAAAAATAAGGAAGGAAAGAGGATGGCACATTTAGATTAGAAGAAAATATTGATGTATTAGAAGTAAAAGAGAAGGAAAGTGACTTAGGATACAAGGGTAAGGTAAACAATTCAAATCAATAAATAAGAGAGACTAATCTTTGCATTATAAAGTGTGATAGAAGAGTAATGGTGTGGAGGAAGACGATCCAGCGCCGCGGCAGGTGTGTGGTGAGAGGGAGTGGGCGGTTGTGGTGAACACCTGTCTCTTGCACAACAGGTGATGCAGAAGGCCAGCACGCCCACGCCAGGGAGCCTCCGCCGCCCGCGACACCCAGCGCTGGTCAGACAGTTTTCCTTGCCGCAAGTGTTAAGGTGAGGCGGCAACCCTCCCCGCCCGCGCCGCCCCCCTCTGGCTAGGTTGATGTGTCTCGTCCCCGCCTGTCTATCTTATCACTGTCTTTTTATATATTTTTCTGGCTCACTTTTACTTCGCCTGGTCGCCTCAGCCCCGCCCAGCCTCGCCCCCGCCCCGCCCCGCCCCGCCCCGCCCCGCCCCGCCCTACACAGCCAGCCAGCCCGCCCGCCAGCCGCTCCGCCCTCAGAATTCACACGAACAGGGTTAATTAAGTCATATTAACACCTCTCTTGCTCGCCCACGCAACCTCACCGCCTCCATTAGTGCCCGCACCGCCGCACCTCGCTGCACACACACACACACACACACACACACACACACACACACACACACACACACACACACACACACACACACACACACACACACACACACACACACACACTGGAGATTAGATAGGCAGTCAGACATGAAGGGATAAGGTATACACACACACACACACACACACACACACACACACACACACACACACACACACACACACACACACACACACACACACACAAGGGCGTGGCGGTTACGTGGTGGTGAGGTCTCTCGTGTCTTTACTGAGTCATGCACTTTGCACTCTCACTCACTCACTCACTCACTCACTCACTCACTCGCTCACTCGCTCACTCGCTTACTCTGTCGCCTCGCAGCCTCTCGAGACAGGCGTTCTCTTGTCCTCCTCGCTTCCTATGCCGCCGCTGTTGTTCTTTGCTGAAGTTACTGGAGGACATTGCAGCGTCTTGGTAGTATTGCACCTCTCACAACACCACTCACAACACCTCTCAACACCACTCACAACACCTCTCAACACCTCTCACTCCTTGTCTCTCATTTTCTTTCTGTTTCATGACTCGTATCTGTTTGTTTTAAGTTTCTCTTTGTCATCTCTCTCTCTCTCTCTCTCTCTCTCTCTCTCTCTCTCTCTCTCTCTCTCTCTCTCTCTCTCTGAATTGGTTTAATTTATTTCTTCTTTTACTTTATCTCTTCATTTCTTTGTCTCATGTACATTTTTTTCCTCTCTTTTTCTCTTTCCCTTGACTTTCTCTTTTCCTTTCATTGCTTCCTGCTTCCTATTTAGTCTTCTTTCTCTTCTCCTTTTTATCTTTTTTTTTCTTATCCTCTTTAGACTTCCTCTTTTTTCTTCCTCTTCCGTCTTTTTTTAGACGCTGTTCCTTTCAAGCCACGCTCTCTCTCTCTCTCTCTCTCTCTCTCTCTCTCTCTCTCTCTCTCTCTCTCTCTCAAACAACATTCTTTCATTTATCACATATTTTCGTGTCTTCTTCATTTATTATCATCTCTCCTACTTCGTTCTAGTCATCTGGTCTTTCATCTCGCCCTCTGTGGCACTTCTCTGGCGCTACATCTCATCTGTGGCCGCCGTGATAGGCAAGAGCCCGTCTGTTAGATGACGGTATTCATAAACACTTTGCTCTCTCACCACGACGATTTTCAAAGGCTATAAAGATGATGAGCCGGGTTGTCAAGCCTGTTTTCTCGTGTTAATAGTGCTGTGATGTTGTTGATCTGTCTTTGAATCAGTGATAGCATCCTTAACCGGTGTGACTTTCATTGGAGGCTATTTTGAGAGGCCATAAAGGTAATTAGCCGTGTTGTCAAGACTTTCTCCTATTATTAGCGTAGTAATCTTGTTAATCTATCGTTAAATCAGTGCTATCACCCTTAACAACCAGCGTAACTTTTATTATAGTATTTCAAAAGGCCATAAAGATGCTCAGCCGGGATGTTAAAACTGTTTCTCCTGTTAATAGCGCAGTAATGTTGTTAACCTGTCTTTAAATGTGATAGCAGCCTTAACAACCGGCGTAACTTTCATTAGAGCATTTTGAAAGGCTATAAAGACGTTCCTCCAGGTTCTCAATACTTTTTCTCTCCTGTTAATAATGTAGTAATGTTTTCAATCTGTCTTTAAATCAGTGGTACCAGCCTTAACAACCGGGGTAACTTTCATTAGAGCATTTTGAAAGGCCATAAAGATGTTCCTCCGGGTTGTCAATACTTTTCTCTCCTGTTAATAATGTAGTAATGATGTTAACCTATCTTTAAATCAATGACAGCAGCCTTAACTACCGGTGTAACCTTCATTAGAGCCTTTGGAAAGTAGTGATGGTGTGGCGCAGAATTGTTTTCCTATTACGGTTTAAAGTCCCGTATTTAGAAACGCTTTGCTCTCTCACCACGACTGTCTATCAAAGGCCACAGAGTTTGTCAGCCGGGTTTTCAAGAGCGTTTTGCCAGTTAACAATGTAGAAATCATGTTAATCTGTCTCTAGAATCGCAGAAACACGTGCAAAAATCAATGAACCTTCAAGTAGAGCCTTTTGAAAATAGTGTAGGTGCAGTGAGAAGCGTTTCAGAATACTGGTCAAAGTCACCGCTAAGCTTGAGTCTCCCCTAAACGCGCGGCCGACCCCAACGTTCTCTCTCACTCGTTTTCTGCTGCCAACGTTGTGCTGAGGCGAGAGAGAGAGAGAGAGAGAGTGTGTGTGTGTGTGTGTGTGTGTGTGTGTGTGTGTGTGTGTGTGTGTGTGTGTGTGTGTGTGTGCGCTCGCCTTGCTTATTCTCGCCTTTCGTTTGGTTGTTCTTATTTGCGCTTTTTTTTATGTTTTGTTGTTATTGTTTTTGTTTTTCGTTTTGTTTTGTTTGTTTGAATTTTGCTTTCGTTTTTATTTCGCTTTCCTTCTTTGCGCTTTTTTAGAATTTTTATATATTTCAATTGCAATTTGTTTTTAATTATACGTTTTTTTGTGTGTATTTTCCTCCAATTTTATGTTTATTTCTCCTTCATTGAACATATATATATATATATATTTTTTTTCTCAATTGATATCTTTCTATTTTATTTACATTTTTCCGGTTTTCTTTGTGTATCTCTTCAATTTTCTATTTAAATCTACCTTATCGTGTTTTCTCCCTCCATTTCTCTACGCGTCCCTTCATAATAGTAACTGTGGCCTCCATCTATTGACGTGTATTTACATGTTTACCCCTTCCCTTGTTAGTGAGCGGAAACCAGACACTCTGATCCCATTGAGTATCATGACGCGTTTCCATATTCGTTCTACTTACTGCTTGGTGACTTTATACAGCTTCAGTAACTTATGTGAGGGATTAAAATAGTGAGGACTGTGGCCATTAATACTCTGACCTCCGTGGACCCTTCCTAATGTCAATAATATGATCTAATCAACACAAATCTCAAGTTAACCCTTTTAGTACCAAGACGCCGTCCCATATTCACTCTGCTTACTGTTTGGTGACTATACAGCTTCAGAAACTTATGTGAGGGGTTAAAATAGTGAAGACTGTGACCATTAATCTTCTGACCTCTATAGACCCTTCCTAATGTCAGTAATATGATCTAATTAACACAAATTTCATGTTAACCCCTTCAATACTGGAACACATTTTTTACCTTGAGATTTGTGTGCGATTAGACCATTTTGTTGACATTAGGAGGATCTATGGAGGTCAGAAAATGAATGGCCACAGTCTACACTATTTCAATCCCCACATAAGTTTCTGAAGCTTTATAAAGTCACCAAATGATAAGCAGAATGAATATGGAAACGCGTCACGGCACTCAAGGGGTTAAAATGTGTCCCAGTATTGAGTGGGTTAACTTGACTCCTGTGACGTGCCGAGACTTGTTATCCTCCTCGCTGATTGGTTGGCCTTGGTAGCTCTTCCCTCACTGGTACAAGCGCTGGATGACGTCAGGCAGCCTTGTATGGGGTGTGTGTCCGTTAGGCGAGCTGGTGGTGGTGGTGGTGGTGGTGGTGTGTTTGAAGTTATTGATGTGGTGGTGTTATTGGTGTTGGTGGTGCTTGTGTGTTGATGCTATTTTTGTACCACATCACCACCCTCACCACAATCACATTCTTAGTACCAGAACTCAACACCACCATTTGGCTCTAACACCACAAGTACTGCAACACCACATTACTAGCACCACATCACCACCACTGCGCTTCACCATATAAATTAATGTCTTTTCTACCAATCACTTCATCCTACGCTCTCGTATCGTATCCTAATCCTACATTAAAAGATTCCTATCCTTTATTATCTTACCCTACTTGAGTCCTAATACTTGCTCCAATTTTTAGTCTACCCTCTACTTCTTTACTAACATATCCAGCATTATCCCAACCTAACTCACAGTATTTAGACAAGTTTCAATGCCATTTATTTGAGATTCAGTATTAAACAGTTATGTATATCCATTTAATCCTTCAGTCGTACGTAACATTACCACACACACCCTCTGACCTTCTCCGCCGCTATTCCCAACTAAACTCCAGTATTCTAAGAGGAGTGAGTGCCATTCGTTTGAAGTATACAATATTAATTAACAGTTACGTGGACAATTTAATCATTCTGTCCTTACCTTACCCCATAACCAGTATTTTGAAACACTTCCGCGCCTCACAGCACCTTCACTATTTTCAAAGGGCTTTAGTTGAAGTGACACGGTTTGTAATAAGGATGTTTCTGTAATTCTAGTGACATATTAACAAGTTTTCTGCATTACCAACTGGGAAAATGCTCTTTAGAACTCGGCTTACCGTTTGAAGTCTTTGAAAATGGTACCGGTGAGAGATGGAAGCGTTTCTAAATATGGCTCTGTTTCACACACACACACACACACACACACACACACACACACACACACACACACACACACACACACACACACACACACACACACACACACACACACACACACACACTGACATTTCCATAATATTCTGCAGGACTTTTCTCTGCTGTTCTGTTCTAACTTAACCTAACCTAACCTAACCTAATCTAGCTTTACTTAAACTTTCTCTCCTGTCCTAACCTAACCTAGCTTTACCCAAACGCATCTTCCTTTAACCTCTTGCATTAACATGACCCTTCAACCCGTCACGTGACCTATAAGTGACCTCAACTGATATATCACACCACCACCACCACCACCGCCGCCGCCATTTTAACCTTCACCCTTCACGTATCATCAGAGAAACGCCAATCCTGTTTTTTATTAAAGGTCAGATTAACGCAAAGCACAACACAGCACAGCGCCACACTTGACATTACGTTCGTATCCTGTGAGTGTGCACTGGGGCGTTGGGGAATCCTTTTCTAGATATGTGCTGTCAGTCTGTCAGTCTGTCAGTTAGTAAGTCAGTTAGTCAATCAGTCAGTCAGTTAGTTAGTTAGTTGGTTAGTTATTTGGCTGGTTAGTCAGTCTGTCAGTTAGTCAGTCAGTCAGTCAGTTAGTTAGTTAGTTGGTTAGTTACTTGGCTGGTTAGTCAGTCTGTCAGTTAGTCAGTCAGTCAGTCAGTCAGTTAGTTAGTTAATTAGTTGGTTAATGAGTGAGTGAGTGAGTCAGTCAGTTAGTAAGTTAGTTAGTTAGTTAGTTAGTTAGTTAGTCAGTCTGTCAGTTAGTCAATCAGTCAGTCAGTCAGTCAATCAGTCATTCATTCATTCAGTCAGTCATTCAGTCAGTGAGTTAGTTAATTAGTTAGTCAATCAGTCAGTCAGTCAGTCAGTCAGTTAGTTAGTTAGTTAGTTAGTTAGTTAGTCAATCAGTCAGTCAGTCAGTTAGTTAGTTAGTTAGTCAGTCAGTCAGTCAGTCAGTCAGTCAGTTAGTCAATCAGTCAGTCAGTTAGTTAGTTAGTCAATCAGTCAGTCAGTCAGTCAGTCAGTCAGTTAGTTAATTAGTTAGTCAGTCAGTCAGTCAGTCAGTTAGTTAGTTAGTTAGTCAATCAGTCAGTCAGTCGGTTAATCGATCTTTTCTTTCTTCACTGGTAAGTAAAAATTCTCCTCCTCCTCCTCCTCCTCCTCCTCCTCCTCCTCCTCCTCCTCCTCCTCCTCCTCCTCCTCCTCCTCCTCCTCCTCCTCCTCCTCCTCCTATACTTCGTCACTCTTCTGTCACCACAAACAACAAATTGACTTAAAGGTCTTTTGGTATTTGGTTGTCCTTTTGCAATCCTTAAGTTATCCTTCATTGCTGCCAAACATTGCAGGATATCCTTATGTCACGTTACCTTACACACACACACACACACACACACACACACACACACACACACACACACACACACACACACACACACACACACACACACACACACACACACACACACACACACACACACTACTTTGTGTTCAGCGCCAGTTATATAACAAGAGTGACTGACGTGGAGGCAAACATTCTGCACCTTTTATGTTTTTTTTTTACTCACCAGAGCAACTCAAAAACATGCTTCACCCACCCTGGCGTCGTCCTCCATCAATACACACACACACACACACACACACACACACACACACACACACACACACGTCATAAAACTCCATCCCTTAAATGCCTGACACACATTCAAGCTTCAATTCTTTATTTTCCTCTACATTTTTCCCTTCCTCCCTGGAAATATAATACTTTAAATACTCTTCCGCGTGACTTCCGCATTAGCGACTTTGTTTTTCCTCTATTTCCCGCCACTCTTTACCTCAACACGACCTCTACCATCGCCTTTAACTCCCTTTCCTGCCTCCCACACTTCCCTCCCTGCGATGTGTCTCTTATTGCGTCGTTGTGAATGGTAACTATGCTTCATCTTCCCTCTTGTTCATCTCACGGTCTTTTCTCCTTGTTTGTGTCTGCTGACGTAAAAACTCTCAATATTATTCACTGTAGTCTTCAGTCTTGATTATTCTGATGTCTTGCTTTTTATTACTTGTCTATTTTTTTAATTTTTTTTTTATTTCATTTCTTCCAAGGACTTGCGTGTTGGCTGACTGGCCTCTTACAGTTTCTCTTACGTTAATGTCTTCCTGTATTCTTTCATTCTTTCCTCCTAAATGAATACTCGTCTTGCATATACGAGGCCCATTATCTGAAACGCTTTGCTCTCTCACCATCACTGCTTTCCAAAGGCTGTCCTTCAAGATAGTCGTTTTTTTAAGAGTATTTTTTATGGTTCTGGTGATGAATTGGCAGGATTTCTAGTTTATTAAGAGGAGAAATTGTCTTGAAAACCGTGCTAGTTGTCTCTGTGGCCTTGGAAAATTGTCGTATTGAGAAGGGACTGACTAAGGGCGTTAGTCTTTCACCCTCTCCCTTCTCTCCTCTCATACAATATTCCACACTTAACCACTTGTCTCACTGATGCAGAGGTTATGTACTGTCGTTCCTCCAACCACTCCATTTGTAAGCCACTCAGAGCACTGTCTCCTAATCTGAGTCGCGTCTTCCTTCTCTCCTCTCATACAAAATACAGTACAGTCACACTTGTCGCCACGCCATCTCTTACTCATGCAGCAGTGAAGCGGTGCCGTCACTCCCTCATCTCCTGCATAGTGAACCCCGCTGCTTTCTGGCCCATATTCAAAAACGCTCTTCTCTCTCACCACGACTATTTTCCAAGGCCACAGAGATGATTAGCGGGTTTTCAAGAGTGTTTGTCTAGTTAACAATGTAGAAATCTTGTCATTCTGCCTCTAGAACCGTAAAAACACCTTAAAAAACTCGTGTAATCATAGATAAAGCCTTCTAAAATAGTGGAGGTGAAGCACAGAAGGGTTTGAGAATGCGAGTGATTGTCTAGTAGTCCTATCTTCTCTCCCTTCTCTCAGACTTAGCCGTGTCTCTAACTAATGCAGAAGTTAAGCACTATTAAGCACTATTATCCCTCCTTCATCTGTTCCATTAGTCACTCCTGCATAATATTCTCTAGTCCTATATTATCTACTGTTCCCGCCCTATATTCAATACTCCACAGATTCACACCTTCAACTAATGCAGTAAGTTAACCAGTCTCTTTTCCCCATCCATACACTTAGTAATCCCTTCGCTACTTCTCTCCAGTTCCACCTCTTTCCACCTTTCCACACAGACTCACACCTTCACCTAATGCACAAAGTTAACCAGTTTCGTCTCTCCATCCATACACTTAGTAATCCCTTCGCTCACTCCTCTCCAGTTCCACCTCTCCACCTTTCCACCTCCAGGAGTTTATATCGAAGCATTCTCCACTGTTGAATCCTTCCTGTAACTTTCCTACTTCGTCTTGTAAAGTTTCGTGGTGTGGGGTTTGTTTTTTTGTGCGTCTCTGGGGGTTCGGCAGCTTATGTTACCGAGTGTTGGGTGGTGAAGGATGAATGGACACACAGGCCGGCCGGGAAATGTGTTAGAATGTTGTGGAACTGTTCATCGAGTTATCAAGGTCACCCACTACTTCTACATACACGGACTAGCCTTGCCTGTGTGTGTGTGTGTGTGTGTGTGTGTGTGTGTGTGTGTGTGTGTGTGTGTGTGTTGGTCGATAATGCAATTCGTTTTCATCCATGTTGACGATATTGCTGTGATGAAAGTAGTAGTAGTAGTAGTAGTAGTGATAATTATAATGGTAGTAGTAGTGGTAATGATAGTAGTAGTAGTAGTGGTGGTGGTAGTAATAGTAGTAGTAGTAGTAATAGTAGTAGTAGAATTCTTGTTGTAGCAATAATATTAGTGAATGACAAACTTTTAATATAAGTAAGATAATATTTCCCTTCACTTCTTTGTATCTTTTTCTTCTTAAAAAAAAAAAAAGAGAACAAAAGATACACCAAGAAACTAAAAGTGATACAAAACTGCTAAACTTTCTCCCGCTCGAGTCAAAGAAAACGTAAATCTTCAACTCCTTTAATGGGTGACTATAGGAAAGACGCGGGCATCCCCACACAGCGTCACTCCCGTTCTGTGACTCAACCGCGGCCGGCCACTGCCTTCCCCGCTCTTCCCTCTGGCCACACCTCCTCTCTGTATTGAATTTATCGCTTCACACACAATTATACCCACCGTCTTCTCCGCTGTCGCTGTAAATTGCTATTATATTAATCCTGCGTGTTTTCCTGCGTGTTCTCATATGTCAGTGTGTGTTTGTGTGCGTGTGCTTGCCTTGTTCTCCGCCCCACAGCGCTCTCAGCTTCCCCCACCTCCTTCAGTCTTGCTTCCTGGTGAGTACAAAATGACAAGTGATTATTTTGGGTGTGTTTCTCCTACAAGTTGTGTGTTTTTGTGTTTTTCTGTGTAATATTGTGTCTATATTTCTCGTTAGTGGAGGAGTTGAAGAGGATAGCATATGTTTGGCTATTTGTTTCCTATTATTGATGATGATTTTTTGTATTTATTTATTTTTTTACATGTTTAAATGCAGGAATGGAAGAGGTAAATGTACTGCCACCATCTTTTCCAAATATTTGATGACATTTTTTGCTTTTTTTTCTTCCTGTAGTTAATGTATATTTTATGTGCTTCTGAGATGACGACAGGGAAAGAGAACAGATAAAGAACAGATTTGCCCGACTTTCCACACAGTTTTCGCATTTCCACCTCGTCTTGTCAGTGCAGAGTAAGGAAAGGAAAACTCAGTCTTTCATTCTCTTACTGATACTTTTCCTAATGCACCTCAAAAGTGACGAAATGAAAAAAAGAACAGATTTACCTCTTCAGTCGACAGTTTTCACATTTCCACCTTGTCTTGTCAGCGCAATGCAAGGAAAAGGAAACGATCTCATTTCAACCTCTCAATCTCTCAGTGACACTTCTACAGTATCGAAATAAAGAAAAAGAGAACAGATTTACCTCTCTTCAATAAACAGTTTACACATTTCCACCTTGTCTTGTCAGTGCAGAGTAAGGAAAACGAAACGATCTCATTTTTTGCTCTTAGTGGCAGATTCCTTGCGCACCTCTACAGTAACGAAATAAAAAAGAGAACAGATTTACTTCTCTTCAGTTAATAGTTTACACATTTCCACCTCGTCTTGTCAGTGCAGAGTAAGGAAAAGAAAGCAATCTCATCGTTTCATTCTCTCACTGACAGTTTTCCTAATATACCTGTAAAGTGACGAGAGGAAAAGGGGGGACAGATTTACCTCTTCAGTCCACAATTTACAGATTTCCACCTCGTCTTGTCAGTGCAGAGTAAGGAAAAGGAAACAATCTCAACCTTTCATTCTCTCACAGACACCTTACCTTTCAACAATGATAAAAGGCAGCATTATTTACCTTTCATTTCCCAGCAGCGGTGTGAATGTTTGGCCTTTCCCGTGCAGTGATGACAGATCGGTAGTTATAATAGTAAATAATTCAATCTCCCTAGTGGATTTAGTCTCATGCCCTGAAAAAAAAAGTTAATTACACAGGCGACTGAATCCATATCCTTGTGTGTGTGTGTGTGTGTGTGTGTGTGTGTGAGAGAGAGAGAGAGTGAGAGTGAGTGAGTGAGTGTGTGTGTTTTGGGTGCTAGTGAAGTACATAAAATGAGATTGATGGGGAGAGGAGGAAGGGGAGAAAGAAGCGTAGAAGGAGGAGTAGTAGGAGAGGAAGATGAGAAGGAGAAGGAAGAAGAAGGAGAGGAGAACGAGGAGGTTGTGATAAAGGTAGGAATGACTGGAGTGGGAACGAGTATTGGCAAGCGAGAGAGAGAGAGAGAGAGAGAGAGAGAGAGAGAGAGAGAGACTGGGTGAGGGACATAAAGAAAATTGTTAATATAAATAGAATCAGAACGGGTACTTATCAGGCTTCCATTTTATTATTATTATTATTATTATTATTATTATTATTATTACTATTACTATTACTATTATAACCAAAGTAGATCATCTGGCTAAATTCCCTGCGCCACAACAAGGAGGTCACATGGCGCCCTGATGTGACCTAATATCGGGGGTCATCGGGTCATATTCCGGGGTCACGGTGACAAAGGAGTGTGTTTGGGTCACGCACAAGGACACTAGAAGAAAGGAGGAGGAGGAGGAGGAGGAGGAGGAGGAGGAGAGCAAGTTTTAAGAGGGTGATTTAATGATGATGGAGTTGAAGGAGAGGGAAAAAAAAAAAAAACTAGGTGAAAAAAAAAAAAGTCCACAAATTATCATACTGAAGACGTGGTTTAATCTTCACTTAATTTTTTTCCTCCTCTCTTCATCTTTAAACGTGGCAGTGAGCCGAAAATAAACAAATAACACGTTTTTCTCCTTATTTTCCCTGCGGTGTGAAATGCGTGAGGTGTCAGAGAGAGAGAGAGAGAGAGAGAGAGAGAGAGAGAGAGAGGGGTGAGTGGGCAGGGCAGGGCAGGGAGGAGCTATGCGGACTAGACTAGAGCGACCGAGCCAGTCAGACAAGCTAGGCGGAGAGAGAGAGAGAGAGTGGAGTGCGTGTGTCAGTGTTCTCTCAGCAGTGGGGAGGGACGGACGCTTGACTCGGCTGCGGTATAACCCACACACGCTTCCTTTACCTCACTGTCACTCATTGCTGGCCTTCCACCGCCCTCTCCTTCCTTCACACGCTTGATAAGTACGTGACGTTAGGCCTGGGTGTGGTGACAGGCGCCCAGACAGTGAGGAAGGCGAGGAAAGAGGCGTGTTATGGACAATTGGACACGTGTGGGTGGGTGTGACAAGGCTCCGTGTCCCTAAATAGTGTTTTTCTCAATGGTCTGTGAGGAAATCGTGTGACATGTCTCTGCGTGTTTTGTATAGAGGAAAATTGTGTGTAGTTTTCTATTTTTTTCGTCTTCTCTCTTGTCATTTTCTGTTTCTTTGTTGTCTTTTTTATTCCTCCTCCTCCTCCTCCTCCTCCTCCTCCTCCTCTCCTTCTCCTCCTCCACCTCCTCCACCTCTCTTTATCTTGTGCGTGTCCTGTATAGACGAAAATTGCTCTTCTTAACTTACTCTTTCAATTATTTATATTTTTTTCTCATTTTCCGTTCCTTTCTTTTTCTTCCATCTTTTCTTGGCTTCCTCCCGTCTCTCTCTCTCTCTCTCTCTCTCTCTCTCTCTCTCTCTCTCTCTCTCTCTCTCTCTCTCCACGTCCCTTCTCCCTCATTTATTGGTGTCTATTATTCTCTTCATTCCCCATCGCTTATTTTTAGTCTGCTTTCCTCTCTCTCTCTCTCTCTCTCTCTCTCTCTCTCTCTCTCTCTCTCTCTCTCTCTCTCTCTCTCTCTCTCTCTCTCTCTCTCTCTCTCTCTCTTCTTCCTTTCTTTACTCTTCCTTTACCATCCTTCCTCATCTTCCTCTTATTTTTTTTCTTTCCTATTTTCCTTCTATATTACGTCTTTGTTGATTTTTTGCCTTCTTACCTTCTTTCATTATTCTTGTCCTGTCTTGTCTCCTTTCCTTCCTTCCTTCCTTTCTTCCTTCCTTCCTGACTTTCTTCCTTCCTTCCTTCCTTCTATTACTCATCCTTTCTCTCCCTCCTGTCTCGCTCCTGTTCTTAAATTCTTCCCTCCATTCCGTATTCCCTTCCTCCTCCTCCTCCTCCTCCTCCTCCTCCTCCTCCTCCTCTTATATCTTCTTATATTTTCTGTCATTCCTGTTGTAAAATTATTCCTTTTATTCTGTGTTCCCCTCCTCCTCCTCCTCCTCCTCCTCCTCCTCTTAGATCTTATATTTTCTGTCATTCCTGTTTCGTTCCTGTTCTAAAATTATTCCTTTTATTCTGTATTCTCCTCCTCCTCCTCCTCCTCCTCCTCCTCCTCCTCCTCCCATTCCATCACGTCCTCCCACTATCCTCTCTATCTATCAGTCTATTGGAGTGAGACAAGCGGACGGTGATCCCTCGCTTGCAGCACAGTGCCAGCGGGTGCCAGACAGTAATCCTAGTGCTGGGAGTGCCAAGGAGAGCCAGTGTCATGGAAGGGAAAGATGCAGTGCCTGTGATACGTAAATAGTGCCACGGAAATGGAGCACCGAGGCACCGCGAGGCGTTATATGAGCGTTGCTTTCTGGAACTGTTGATGAAATTGGTTGGGAAATGGTGATGGGATGTGGAAATTCTCTCAAACTGGTGTGAATTTGTGAGATTCTATAGAAAAAAAAAATGAAGGAAATTAATAGAAGTTAGACGTGAGATTAGTGAAAATGTGTAGAAAAAATGTATTTGTGTGTGATGCAAGTCCTGCTTTGTGAAATTAGTGGGAATATTGATGGAATAAGGTGTTTGTAAAGTTATCGACGAGAAGTGATTGATAAAAGAAGTAGAGGGAAGAATATAGAGTGAAGTGATGCAGTGTGCGTGCGTGAGTGCCACATTGATAACCTGCTTGTGTGTGTGTGTGTGAGAGAGAGAGAGAGAGAGAGAGAGAGAGAGAGAATTGTGCAGTGTCATGTCCAGTAATAGCGTGGCCAGGTAACATAACACAAGGTAACATGACACCAGGTGAGAATTGACATCGAGCACTGAGTCCTTTTTTTTATTTATTTATTTATTCATACCACTCTAGGCTTTTCACGGGAATTTCTGGGCTAAAGGGGATACTTTTTGTGGTACCTCCGTTGCCCCGAGTGAGGAAGCCCAACCTAGCCTCGGACCGTGGACAGGATTGGAACTTGTGCGCTTGGAGACCCCTCGGACCCCAAAGCGCGCAGGGTTCCACTGTACCACGGCGGCTCCTTGTATACCATTTCTGAGAGAGGGAAGGAGTGGGTTCAAGCTGAATATTCTACTGTTTTCTCGTTGCTTTGTTCAGCTTGGAGAAAATATAACTTGGAAATAAGACCGGAATTTTGCCTTACTTGTTCATTGTGTCTGTCTTAAAAAAAGGAAGGAAAAGTTGTTTGAATGTGAATTTTCATGTTTTTTTCCTTATTTGTCTAGTGAAAAAGAGGGATAAAGAGTGACGTTTGAAGATAGAGTTCCTTCTTTGTATTTTTTTTTTTTTCGTGTTATCTTATTGACACTAAAAAAAAAAAAAACGGAGAGGAAAAAATGTGACCCTTGCAGCAAAATTTTCTACTATATTCTTGTTGCCTGACACACACACACACACACACACACACACACACACACACACACACACACACACACACACACACACACAGACAGACAGACAGACAGACAGACAGACAGACAGACAGACAGACAGACAGACAGACAGACAGACAGACAGACACACACACACACACACACACACACCTGTCGCACTCAAACAGGTGTGTCGGGTCAGAAACGTGATGTGGGGGCGCCTGAGACCGCTTCACCTACCTTATGTAAAGTGACCTTGAACGGAGCGATGTGGCCAGGTGTGCCTCAAGATGGGACTGTTTCAAGTGTGTCAAGGGTGTAGCTGTATCAAAGGGTTTACTGGGCGCTGCGTCAGAGTGTGTCAAGGGTGTGGGTGTATCAAAGGGTGTACTAAAGACTGTATCATGGGTGTGGGTGTAGAGGAGGGTGAGTATCGAGCCGTGAGTGTCTGACAGTGTGTAGTTAGAGGTGTGTCAAAGGGTGTAGGTGTATCAGAGGGTGTCAGGGGCGTGAGTGTATCGTATCAAAGGGTGTATTGAGGGGTGTGTCAGGGTGTAGGAGTCTAGGTGTGTGGTGGGTGTGCAGAATGGTATAGTTGGGGAAGGTGTAAATAGAGAGAGAGAGAGAGAGAAATTATGGGGGGGTTAGGGTGTGTGAGAGCGTACTTAAACTGGGCGTAAGTGGTGTGTGTGTGTGTGTGTGAGTAGGAGGTGTGGCTAAGTCGATGGCTGTTTCTTAGAGAGAGAGAGAGAGAGAGATAAACATTTCCTATTCTAGTCTTTAGTTTCTCTCTCTCTCTCTCTCTCTCTCTCTCTCTCTCTCTCTCTCTCTCTCTCTCTCTCTCTCTCTCTCTCAAGCTTGTATTCAGATCCAGACCTCTTCTCTTTTTTCCCCTCCCTCTCCCTTCCTCTCCCTCCTCTCCCTTCCTCTCCCTTCCTCTCCCTTCCTCTCCCTTCCTCTCCCTCTCCCTGATTGCCTTCCGAGGGTGTCTCCAATACCTCCCTTTGTCACCTTCAGAGTCACAGAGGCCCGGCAAGGTGACGTTCTCCCTTTATTCTCCCTTTCATCTCCTTTTCATCTCCACTCAATCTCTTTCTCATCTTCCCTCTCTCCTGTGTATTTTTCTTTTTAATTTATCTCTTTCTCCTTTGCTTTCTTCTATATTACATGTCCTTGTTTTCTCCTCCTCCTCCTCCTCCTCCTCCTCCTTTCTTTCGTAATTTTCATCATATTTGCTGTTTCTTTTTCCTTCGCTTCATTTTTGAGAGATACTGGAATTCTGAGAGCTGAGAGAGAGAGAGAGAGAGAGAGAGAGAGAGAGGGGAGGGAGGGAAGGAAGGAGGAAGACAAAAACGTTTTAGTCCTCATCCATTTAAACGCATGACTCCTCATTATCTCTCTCTCTCTCTCTCTCTCTCTCTCTCTCTCTCTCTCTCTCTCTCTCTCTCTCTCTCTCTCTTATACGGAAGATGTAATGAAGGATAGGAATTCGGGAAGGAAATATGAGAGAGAGAGAGAGAGAGAGAGAGAGAGAGAGAGAGAGAGAGAGAGAGAGAGAGAGAGAGATATATTCCGAGTGTTAACATGAGCGTAATTGTTCTCTCTCTTCCCTTTCTTTCTCTCCCACTCCTCTCCTCTCCTCTCCTCTCCATACCTCCTCTTTATCTCTCTCTATCTCTCCCTCTTTTTTTCTCCCCCCCTCTCTCTCTCTCTCTCTCTCTATTGTTTAAAGTGGGA
>NC_059286.1:9526139-9541139 GCF_017591435.1 Portunus trituberculatus
GAATCGGATTGATCTTTTGACAGTGGAGGAAAAAAAATTTGGAGGAAAAATTATGAGAGGCGTAAAGAAGAAAGGCGATGGCAGGGAAGGAAGAGTGAGGAGGAGGAGGAGGAGGAGGAAGATTACGACTGACGATTGGTATGGAAAATCTCTCTCTCTCTCTCTCTCTCTCTCTCTCTCTCTCTCTCTCTCTCTCTCTCTCTCTCTCTCTCAGTAATCTCCTCCCACACAAAAGTAAAGGTGGAAAATAAAAAGGAGGAAGAGGAGGAGGAGGAGGAGGAAGAGATAAATATGTTGAATAAGAAAATTTCGTAATCAAAAGTTTAATTAAATTTGTAGTTGTGTGTGTGTGTGTGTGTGTGTGTGTGTGTGTGTGTGTGTGTGTGAGTGAGTGAGTGAGTGAGTGAGTGAGTGAGTGAGTGAGTGAGTGAGTGAGTGAGTGTGTGTGTGTGTGTGTGTGTGTGTGTGTGTGTGTTTGGAAGGACCACAACCTTTTAGAGACATGCCTTTGGATGGTCTCGTAAGGGCTGCTTTTAGAATTCTCCTCCTCTCCTTCCATCTCCTTCCCTTACCATCCTCCTCTTCCTCCTCTTTCTCCTCCTACTCTTCCTTATTTCCTCTTCGTGCCCTCCTCTTTTTACTTTTCGTCTTCATTTTCCTGATCTCTTTCCTTACTTTCCAGACTTCCTCTACTCCTCCTCCTCCTCCTCCTCCTCCTCCTCCTCCTCCTCCTCCTCCTATCCTTCACTTCTTGCCTTTCCTTTAGTGCCAAGAACCTTAAAACCACCACCACCTCCTCCTCCTCCTCCTCCTCCTCCTCCTCCTCCTCTTCCTCCTCTCCTCCTCTCCTCTTCTCCTCCTCTTCCTCCTCCTCCTCCTCCTACATCTCCTGAGTTTTTATGTTTCTTTGTTTTCTTTCTTTGTTTACTTTTTTGTGCATATTTGGATAACTTATTAAATTTTTGTATTTTTCTTTATTCTATTTTCTGTTTTGTTATTCTTCTTTCTTATTGTTCTTCTTCCTCCCTTCCTCTTTATCTATTCTTCTCTCCTCGTCTTCTCCTCCTCCTCCTACTCCTCTTCGTCTTTCTTTTTTCTCAGACAGACACGTAGAGACAAAAGAGAAGGGAAGAGAAGGAGAAAGATAAAGGGAGGTGAGAAAAATAAGGAGAGATAAATGGGAGGAAGAAGAAAGGAGGAGGAGGAGGAGGAGGAGGAGGAGGAGGAGGAGGAGGAGGAGGAGGAGAACAAAGAGGAGTAAAAAAGAAGAGGAAGAGATACGAAGATACAGAAAAATGAGGGGGAGGTTAAGACAGTTAAGAAGGATATAGAAGAGGAAGAAGAAGAGGAGGAGGAGGAGGAAGAGGATCACTTTTAGATGTATTTTATGAGTGTTAGAATATTGAAGGTAAACACTAAAGAGGCGTAAAGGGTCTCTCTCTCTCTCTCTCTCTCTCTCTCTCTCTCTCTCTCTCTCTCTCTCTCTCTCTCTCTCTCTCTCTCTCTCTCTCATAACAATTGCCGTTGTTAGTTTGTTTTATTCTGAAAACAGTACTGAGAGAGAGAGAGAGAGAGAGAGAGAGAGAGAGAGAGAGAGAGAGAGAGAGAGAGAGAAATTACCTCCATCTTTCTTTAATGAGAGATTCTTCCTCCCACACTTTCACTTTCCTTCCAAACACTTCACACCTGCTCGCCTTTTTCCTCCTTATTAGTGAGGTAAATTGTACCCCTCCTCCTCCTCCTCCTCCTCCTCCTCCTCCTCCTCCTCCTCCTCCTCCTCCTCCTCCTCCTCCTCCTCCTCCTCCAACCCCAGTTTTCCTCCTTGTCCTGCACCTCCTCCTCCTCCTCTTCTCTTTTCCTCCTCCCCCACTTCTCCTCCTTCTTCTCCTACTCCTATTCCTACTCCTACTCCTCATTCTCCTCCTCCTGCTCCTGCTCGTGCTCCTGCTTCAGTTCCTCCTCCTGCTCCTCCTCCGTGCTATAAGTAGTCATTCTCTCTCTCTCTCTCTCTCTCTCTCTCTCTCTCTCTCTCTCTCTCTCTCTCTCTCTCTCTCTCTCTCTCTCTCTCTCTCTCTCTTTTTTTTTTTTTTTCTATTATTTTGTTATTGAGGAAGAAGAAAATTATAAGTACTCTTGAAAAAAAGTCAATAAAAATTTGAAAACCATCGATTTGGAAAAGTCATCTTGCCATTTTTCATTACAGGGGAGGAGGAGGAGAAGGAGGAGGAGGAGGAGGAGGAGGAGGACAGATAAATAGTGTCGAATAAAGATGAGTAGTAGGACGAAGAAGAGGAAGAGGAGTTAGTCGTGGGAAGAGAAAGATGAAGAGAAGGAGGAGGAGGAGGAGTAGATGAAGGAGAGATGGAAATAAGAAGACGTTGAAGTTTGAGTAAAGGAAGGGTTCGTATGAGGAGGAAGAGTGAAGAAGAAGAGGAGGAGGAGGAGAATGAGGAGGAAGAGGAAGAGGAGGTTACTTAGGAAGGGTTGGTGAAGCGTGTAGGAAGGGAATTAGAATAAGGAGGAGGGGAAGAAGACGAAGAAAAAAAAGAAAAGAAGAAGAAGAGGAGGAGGAGGAGGAAGAGGAAGAGCACTTAATGTCTCTTTGCTTGTCTTAGAATTGATTTTCCCATCCTAACACACACACACACACACACACACACACACACACACACACACACACACACACACACACACAGAGAGAGAGAGAGAGAGAGAGAGAGAGAGAGAGAGAGAGAGAGAGAGAGAATATTTACTTTCCGTATAGTTTTCTTGTTGTATAATGAAATGGAGTGCGGTGAGAAAGTGTGCTGAATATTGCTCACGTGTGTGTGTGTGTGTGTGTGTGTGTGTGTGTGTGTGTGTGTGTGTGTGTGTGTAAAATCTGAATGTCTTGGGAAATAAAAACTTGGTTATTTAATTTTGAGTTGCTGTAGGGAACGTTATTTGTGTGTGTGTGTGTGTGTGTGTGTGTGTAGTAGCTTTAAAACACTCAAACTGTGTCTTATAATAAATACACAATAATGCTTTGAATCCAGGCAGCTTTAGCATTGAGACACTGTGCTGCAGGTGACGTGATTACAAGCAACACTCAGGTAACGACCCTCAGGTGCATTAACGCCACCATTAATCAGCGCTGGGGGAGAGTGAAGTGCAGGTCACCGAGAGACACACACACACACCTGTACTCTGCGTAAATAGAACAGTGTAAAGTTTGTAATGAAAAAAGTGAAGCAGTAGATGAAAAAAAATAATTGGTTTTTGAGATGTTTGTATGCGAGAAGTTTTGTGTGGTTAAGAGAGAAACAGAGAGACATTCAGACAGACAGAGAGACAGACAGGTATGCAGACGTGGTTGGAACTGTTTAAAGCAAGGAAAGTTCGTTTTTTTTTTTCTTTTTTATGGTAAAGGAGAACATAAAAGCCTAGAAATTAAAGGGAGTAAGGAAATTCTTTTTAATTATATAACGAAAAAGTTGCGATTTGCGCCAGGTGAAGTTTTCTAGAGCGTAAAAATGTAATGAGAGAGAGAGAGAGAGAGAGAGAGAGAGCTTGCAAACATCTGCCAGTGACATTCTCTCACTCTCTCTCTCTCTCTCTCTCTCTCTCTCTCTCTCTCTCTCTCTCTCTCTCTCTCTCTCTCAAACTTCTCGCATTAACCTTCCTCTCCTTAAAAGAAACTGACAGTAAATGGGGACAATAAGAGAGAGAGAGAGAGAGAGAGAGAGAGAGAGAGAGAGAGAGAGAGAGAGAGGGAGGGGGGACTTCCTCACTTTCCGGAAGCATTTGTAAGACTTGCTTGGGACGTGAGATGGTTAGAGTGGAGAGGAGGAGGAGGAGGAGGAGGAGGAGGAGGAGGAGGAGGAAGAAGATTTATGGAAGGGTACAAGGCAAGAGCAGAAGTACATTAGGGAAAGAGAGAGAGAGAGAGAGAGAGATTTTCGGACATAGTTCATATTTGCCTTTAATATTCTTGTGAAACTCTTGGTGCTTCTCAAATTATGTTAACAAAGGACGGGGACACGACCTCTCTCTCTCTCTCTCTCTCTCTCTCTCTCTCTCTCTCTCTCTCTCTCTCTCTCTCTCTCTCTCTCTCTCTCTCTTCCAACACTTCCTTTCTTTATTCATTCATTCATTCACTCACTCGTAAATATTTTAAATTTTTTTTGTTGTTTTTTTTTATTGTTTTTCCTTCCTTCCTCCCTTTTCATTCCTGCTTTCTCTTCTTTCCTCCGTCTCCTTCACCCTTTCCTTCTCTTTTGTTTACTCTTATCCTGTCCCTCCCTTCCTTTCTTTCTCTCTCTCTCATCTTTCTCTCTCTCTCTCTCTCTCCTCTCTTTCCTCTCTCTCCATCTCTCTTCACTCTCTCTCTTTCTCTCTCTCTCTCTCCTCTCTCTCTCTCTCTCCTCTCTCTCTCTCTCTCTCTCTCTCTCTCTCTCTCTCCTCTCTCTCTCTCTCTCTCTCTCTCTCTCTCTCTCTCTCTCTCTCTCTCTCTCTCTCTCTCTCTCTCTCTCTCTTTTTTTTTTTTTTTTTTTTTTTTAATTTATACAGAAGAACATGTACCCAAAGGCGCACTGTCGTGTGCTACCTATTCTAAGGGTACTACAATCTATTTCTCTACAATATTTACAAGACTTAAAAATAGAAAATATACAAGATGGTCAGCATGTAAATGGAGCACTGTTCTTTTCACTTCACTAGCACTATTCACGCACTGCACTACACTGAGTGTCACGTCACAAAGAGTGTCAGAGGAGTTGGCAGTGTCTGTCTCCACTTATGTGCCATCAGTTTGACACTGTGTGTGTTCATCTCCTGGACGTGAGGCACCGCGGCCGTGAACAAGTTCCACATCCTGGAGACGCGTCCTGCGAAGGTGCGTTGATGCTGACACCCGTGGGATCGCGGCACCTCTACGGCGTCACCACCATTGAGCACCGTTCTCGTGCTCCGTGCGGTGACTCTCAGAGGATGACGCAGCCCTGCCAGATGTGGCACTCTTTGCACCTGTGCCTTATGGAACACTACGATTGCCGCCACATCTCTGCGGTGTTCCAGTGAATCAAGGGGACGCTCAGGCTCTGGGTGAGGTGGTATTGCAGCATCTACTAGCCGTATGGCGCGGCGTTGGATGCTGTCCAGTCTCCTTCTGTGTGTGGCGGCACAGGACATCCAGGAGAGAGCTGCGTACTCAAGGTGGGGCCGCACCTGTGCCTTGTACAGCAGCAGTCTCCCCTTCCTGTCGAGGAAACTGGCGATCCTTCTGAGAGCGGAGATCCTGTGAGAGGCTTTCTTGGCAATGGATTTGACATGGCTGTCAAACCTCAGCCCTCGATCCACCTCCACTCCAAGTATCTTGACGTCATCTTGGAGTGGGAGAGCAGCAGCGCCAAAGACAACTTTCCTGCCATTGCTGCCATGGCGGCTGGGGACCGAGAGACAACCATTGCCTGTGTCTTCTCCGGCGCGAATGTCACTTGCCAGCGAGCACCCCACTCCTCTATCACTCGTAGCTGCTGATTGATGGCCTCAGCAGCCCGCCCACTGTCCTGGCGTGGATAGGTATAGGAGAGGGTGCAGTCATCAGCATAGGCCTTGACTCCTGGCAGTAGCTGGAGAAGATCATCCACGTAGATATTCCACAGGAGTGGGCCAAGAATTGAACCCTGTGGCACTGATGCCTCCACAGGCAGGGACTCAGATGTTTGCCCGTTGACAACCACCTTGAGGCTTCTGTCCTGCAGGTAATTTCCCAGGAGTCGTAGCAAGCCACCCTGGATGCCTTTAGCACGAAGCTTTTCCAGTAATCCGTTGTGCCATACTTTATCAAAAGCTCCAGCTATGTCCAAAGCAACCACTATAGTGTCCTTGCCGTCGTCGAGGGCGTCCTGCCACTGCCTGGTGAGAAGCATCATTAGGTCGGAGGTTGACCTTCCAGGTCTGAACCCAAACTGTTGGTCTGAGAGGAGGGCATTGTCCTTGAGATGGCTACACACCACCTCTGCCACGACCCTCTCAAACACTTTACCCACCACTGACAACAGGGATATGGGTCTGTAGTTTTTTGGGTCCGTCCTGGAGCTTTTTGTGTGCAGGAACTACTCGAGCCTCCTTCCACACTGAAGGCCAGACGTTTTCCCGTACACAAGTTGTGAACTTGGGTGAGAGGGCAGCCAGTTCCTGGGAGCATCGCTTCAGCAGGTGCGGGCTGATGTCATCAGGGCCGGTAGCTTTCTGTGTGTCCAGCCCCGCAATAATCGCTTCACCTGCTGATGCGTCACCTCCACCATGGTGACAGTCTTCTCACATTGCTGGACCAGCTGAGGCGGTGGCTGCTGTGGATTCCCCACCTTCATTTTTCCAGCAAACAAGGAAGCCAGCAACTGTGCCCTCTCCTTACTGCTGGTGGCGACAGTACCGTCCTGCTTGCTGAGGGAGGGATGGATTCTTGGTGGCCAGTTCCTGTTTGTCCTTAACAAGGGACCACCAAGTTTTGTTTCCTACGCCAGTGCCACACAGTTTCCGGCGCAGGCTTTCCTCCCACTTTTTTAAGGCCCACTTGCTGGTTACCACCATCCTCCTGCATGCAGCCCTATGCAAGTCCTTGTTGCGCCGAGTCGGGTTCCTCTTGTAGCGGAGCCAGGCAGCATACTTTGCCTCAGCAGCAACACGGCAACGGTAGCCAAACCATGGCTGATCCGTCGGTCTGGTGGTGTATTCCCTGTGTGGGACGTGGCGTCTCTGGAGGGCGAGAAGGTGAGAGGTGAGTGCAAGTGCTTCACTCTCTGCTCCTCCCTGTAGCAGAGTGGCCCATGGGGTGTGGGTCAGGTCGCGGCGCAGGAAGCCCAGTCTGCTTTGTTCCACAGCCAGATGGTGCGGGTGGTGGCCTCGTCCCGAGCCACGCCCACTTCCAGCTGTGTCAGTACAGCGTGATGATCAGAGCTGCCCACGAGCCCCAGCTGATGACACTGAAGCTTGTCCTCCTGGTAGTCTGAGATGACAGGGTCTAATGTCCCTCCTCGTTCATGTGTGGGGAAGGTGACATGATCTGTCAGACCCTGCACCTCAGGAGATTCTCGTAGGCGTCTCTTTCCAGGTGGTGATTGAGATCCCCCACAATCAGCACGTGGCTGCAGCTGTGTGCCATCATCAGGTTGTCTAAAGTCTCAGTCAGGTACAGGAGTGAGTCAGGCCCTTGTCGCGGGGGGCGATACAGGGCACACAGTAAGAGGGCTGAGCGGTCTGCCAGCGTTACTCGGAAGTACATCATCTCCATCAGTGGAGGCGTGTCTATGTCGAGTAGCTGGGCCTGCATTCCTTCCTTGAAGCAGACAGCCACTCCACCTCCTGTTCGCTCCTGTCGGTCCCTCCTCACCCAGTGGGTGAAGCCCTGCATCCTGCCATACGTGGGCTCCACCTCACTGTTCAGCCATGTCTCTGTCACCACAACAACGTCTGCATTGTGTCGTTGCACACAGTTGTGGTATAAGTCTGCAAGGTTAGTCCGGAGACCACGGACGTTGCTAGAGACGACCTTTAGTTGGCGGCGGGGCAAGCTGGCTGTACCATGGTGAGGGATGGTAGTGAGCGAGGCCTGCTAGTCCGAGGTGGTGGTTAGGGTCCGCGGCCGACTGCTGGTACTGGTGAAGAGGTGGTCCACTGCCGCCCCTGGCTCTGATTCCAGATACCAGGCTGAGGAAGGAGTGGGCGAGGTTGTGGTAAGGACTGAAATGAAGTGAGGTGGTGGGCGGGCTGAGGCGCTGCAGGTGGGAAGGGTGTGGCTGTGTGTCTTTCCACCGTAAGGAGCCGCTGTATGAGACGCTCCTGACGTAAATCGTCAGTTCTGGCGTGGCAAGTAGCAGAAGTGTGTCCTTTCCGTGAGCAGTACTCACACACTTTTGCCTTGGCTCGCTTTTGTGTCTGCTTGGTGGCCTGGTGAGTCCTCAGTCCTTCGCTGGACACCTTCCTCGCGTCCTGCTGCACTTCCCTCTTAGTTTTCTTTTTCTCTCTCTCTCTCTCTCTCTCTCTCTCTCTCTCTCTGACAATTACATGGAATCAAAAGTTCACATATACTGATCGAAATAGAGGAAGAGGAGGAAGAGGAGTTCATATGCACTGACAGAGAGAGGAGAGAGAGAGAGAGAGAGAGAGAGAGAGGAAGGAAAAGACTTATGAAGGAGGAATATGCAAGAGATAGGGATTGAATTTGAAGAGGAGGAGGAGGAAGAGAAGAAGAAGAAGAAGAAGAAAATGAAAACACACACACACACACACACACACACACACACACACACACACCGTGATACACGCTCGACTCACAATCGAGAGGGCCGGGTTCGAGTCCCTGTAAGCGGCACACACACACACACACACACACACACACACACACACACACACACACACACACACACACACACACACACACACACACACACACAGCAAAGAGATACACATTTATACTTTTCATCCTGAGGGAAGGAATCATTTAAACAGAGAGACAGACACTCACTCACTCACTCACTCACTCTAAAAAAAGACAGACACAGACACACACAGACAGACAGACACTCACTCAGACAGACAGACAGACAGTCAGACAATCATGGCTTATAGTGACAATTACTTATGGACATCCCGTAACCCCCCTTTCCTCTTCCCACTCCCTCTTTCTCTCCATCTCTCCCTTCCTCTCACTCCGTTTTCTCTCTCCTTGCTCCTCCTCTTATATCTCCTTCCCTCCATCCTGGCCTTCTTATCTCTCCATCTTTCTCTCCCTGTCTCTCTTCCTCTCTGCTTTCCCTCCTCTTATCCTTTCCTGCCTCACTCTTATGGTTGTTTAATCCCTCCACTCTCTCTCTCTCTCTCTCTCTCTCTCTCTCTCTCTCTCTCTCTCTCTCTCTCTCTCTCTCTCTCTCTGGGAACTGAATAAAACATAACCAGCTCGTCTGGTTCGTCTTGTTATTCAGTGTTAGGAGGCATTTTACGAACTAGAGAAGCGTTGAACGGGAGGAATAAAGTAAGATAAGGAGAAGGAGAGGGAATGGCTAAAGTAAAGAATAAAGTAGAGAGTAGAGAAGAAAGGTGAATTTTATATAAAAGAATAAAATAAATTGAGGAAGGGAAAGGAAGGTGAGCGGTTGGAAGGTAGAGTGGAAAGGGTAAGCATGTGTTTTGAAGTGCGCCATATACCGCAACACGCGCTCCGTTCACCGCCGAGGTCAGATGTTTGTGTTTAAGGAGGAACAAGAGGAGGAAGAAGAGGAGGAGGAGGAGGAAGAAAAGGAGAAGAAATAGGAGGTATTGTAGGAGGAAGAAGAGAAAAAAAAGATGGAGATGAAAGTCAAACAAGAAGCAGAAGAGGGAGGAGTAATTGAATCCGACAAAGGGAAAGAAATAAGATGAAAGAGAAAGAAAGAGAGGATGATTAAAACTGAAGTCAAACAAGGACCAGAAGAAGAGAGAATAATAGAAACTGAAGGAGGAAAAGAAAGTAAATGAAAATGAAAATGAAACCAAAAGAAAAAAAATTGAGAAATGAAGAGTAGGAGAAACTGAGAAAAAAGTAAAAAAAACACAAACCCAGAGAGAGACAGAGATGAAGAGAAGGAAGAGCAAACACAAAGAAGCATCGTAGCACACAAATGGTGGCAGCGCGTTTCGAATGCTTGATAGGTGTGAGGGAAGGACGGCTCCCACTCGCCCACCGCTCCCAGGCTCTCTCATTACCAGCTTCCTCACGCGCCCCCTCTGAAACACACACGGGGATCACTGGTGCCGCCGACAGACCAGTAACAGATTACCACCGTTCCTTTGTGTTGAGTGTCGTGTTGGAGTAGTCTTTCTATAGTCGTGTTACGGGAACTGAGGGATGGTTAAGTGGTGGTTGTATAGATTGATGAAGTGTTTGTGTGATTGAGTGGAGTAAAGAGGTACAACATCAGGGAAGCGCCGATACAAAGGCAAAGCTTCCCGAACTACACCTGACCTGGCCTGGCGTGCTATGGGAACTGTTGCAATGTGTGAGATTATTTTAAGATTGGATTGGCTGATTGATTAAAGTAGTGAAGGAGTGATTGGTGGCCTGATAACTACATTGATGGATGAGTGAATGGCTGGATAACTTAGATGAATGGAAGGATAAATAGATGGATGGATAGATACGTGAATAGGTACACTGATTGAATGACAGACACACATATATAGACAAGTAGACAGATAGAAATGAAAACGAATGGATAATAGATGGATATATGACTGAATGAATCAATAGACAGATACATAAATAGGATAGACTACCAGAAAGATACATAGATACATTATTACTTGTGTATTGAATGGCAGATATACATATATAGACAAATAGACAGATAGAAATAAGAAAGACTGGATAATAGACTGATATATGATTGAATAAATCGATAGATAGATACATAAATAAGATAGACTACTAGAAAGACATAGATACATTGTAACTTGTGTATTTCTTTATTAAGCGTATCTCATGACGGTCAGTGAGTTGGGAGATCCATGGCGTGTGTTATTAGAATCCCAAGCAGGGGTGGAATGCGGCAGGTGTTCTTTGCAATGTATCGGGGCTTTAAGACCGCCACCTGCCGCCTCGCTCCGCACCAGACACAAAAATTATTGGCAAATGTAAACTTTTAGACTTCCCTGTGTTTGTTGTCTCTGTTATTTGGAAACTGAAAGATAGCAACGGCAGATATTGAGTTTCTTTAGTGTGTGTGTGTGTGTGTGTGTGTGTGTGTGTGTGTGTGTGTGTGTTAAGTTAAGGCACAGGAAATCAGAACGTAAAAAGGGACAAATAGAATGTTTTTTGTGTGGTTTTAGTTTAGTTTTTCTTTGTTGTAGGAAATTGAAACGTAAAAGTGACAAGTGAAAGTTTCTGTTATGTGGACTTTTCAGTTTAGTTTGGTTTGGTGTAGAAATTTAAAATGTAGAAACCACAAAATAGAAAACGTTCGCATGCTTTTAATTGACCTTACTTTGACATTGGACAGTAAAACATAAAAGTGTGTGTGTGTGTGTGTGTGTGTGTGTGTTTACTCTGACTTATTTAATGAAAGCGACAATTAAAAAAGATTTACTAGTTTTTTTATCTCTTTTTTAGTTTGACATACAAATCTGAAACATAAAACCAACAAAATGTCTTGCATACAAAAATTAAACCAAAAAGCGACAAACTGTAAACATTTTTACGCAATCTAGTTTAGCAGTGTTGGAGCTGTGGCCAGCGTGAGCCTCATACTAAACAGAACTCAGTTGCCGCGTGTATAACAAAGCAGTGCGCGCCAGGCCGAGTCCACTGTTGCTTCCTTTTACCTTCACCAGACCCCACAAGCAACACTGCGCGACAACATTTCCCATTACAACTTTGTGTGTGGGTGGCTGGGGGTGAGGATGACAAGGCTACTAACGCATCTGTGTGGTGTGCGTTATTTTTTTTCCATTTTAGTCATGTGTGTTGGTGTGAGAAGGTTCATTCCTTGTAGTAATTGGTGTGACAAACCTACTATTGCTTCTGTGTGGTGTACGTCAAGATTTTGTATTCTAATCATGTATGTGGATGTGGATGGGTGGGGGGGGGCTTGATTCCTTGTATTAAGTGTGAGGGCAAGAGTACTGTAGCATCTGTGAGGAGTGTGCGTCAGTACTTTCCATTCTAATCATGTGTGTGTGTGGATGGGGGGTTTGATTCCTTGTACTAAGTACTTGTACTAAGAGTACTGTAGCATTGTGAGGAGTGTGCGTCAGTATTTTCCATTCTAATCATATGTGTGTGTGGGGGGTCCTTTGATTCCTTGTATTAACTGAGATGACAAGGCTACTATAGCATCTTTGTGGTGTGCGTCAGTATTTTCCATTCTAATCATGTGTCTCGGTGTGTGGAGGAGTTGATTCCTTGTATTAACTAGTGTGACAAAGCTACTATGGAATCTGTGTAGTGTGCATCAGGATTTCCTATTAGCGGGCATGTGTGGGGTTAGATTCCTTGTATTAGCTGGGATGACAAGGCTGCTGTGACGTGGCTGACAGGGAAAAAGTGGACCAGAATGTATTGCACTATCGTATTATGATCACATTGCATCGTACGTCACGCATTGGCAACATGTCGATACAATGGTCATGTTTTCTTTGTCCTATTGTTGCTCATGTCTCTTTTCTCTCTTCCTCTTGCTTCTTCCTCTTCTATAAATGAGTGAGAATGTATTGCGCCATTCTGTGATCATATTGCGACACACATCACCCATCGGCGCCCCATCAGCACAGTGGATCCTCATACATTCTTACTCATTCATGACTCTTTTATTACTCTTATGATCTTACTCTTACTCCACCTTCCTCGTCTTGTTACCTCTTCAAAATGTCCTACTTTTTACTCTTCTCTATTATCTTGTTCCTCCCTATCAGTACAATGGATCATCACACATTCTTTTTATCATTCACTTTTATCTTACTCTTATTTCGCTTCCTCTTCGTTTCCTCTTTAGAATCTTTTTTTTTTTTTTAGCCCTCTTTATGATCTTACTCCTACGTCACTTCCTCTTTAGACTCTCCTACTTTTTATGTCTTTTTATTATCTTACTCTTGCTCTACATCCTCCTCTTGTTACCTCTTTCCTTTTTACGCCTCTTTATTATCTTACTCTTATTCCACTTCCTCCTCTTGCTTCCTCTTCAGAAATTTTTAGTTCTTACGCCTCTTTATGATCTTACTCCTACTCTTCTTCCTCTTTGTTTCCTCTTCAGAATCTACTTTTTATGCCTCTATGATCTTACTCTTACTCCACTTCCTCGCCTTGCTTCCTCTTGACAAACTCTAACTTTTTACTCCTGGTACCGAAGTGTTTGTCGAGGTGTGGCGTGGCGGCGTGAATCAATGAATCTGTGCTGTCAGGAACACGCCTCGCCGTATCTCTGCCCCACACGCCACACCTTCACTTCCCGAGCCGTGTTGAAAGCTTTATTCTCTCACCGGCACTGTTTTCAGAGGCACCATAGTTGACTGATTCCGGTTTTCATTATTTTTTTTTCTTGCTTTCAATATGTGGAAGCCTTGAATTGTTCTCTTCCCTTACTGCGACTATTTTCAAAGGCTTCACTGATTATATTTATCCAATTTAGCTTACGGAATATCTCCTTAACTGTCAGCAGAACTAAGAAAAGCATCCGTGAAAACGCCAATAACCTTCACCACAGCCTATCACTTTTACTACAATCCTGAGAAGTACCTAGAACACTCCAACAACTTCCACGGCAATCTGACAGCAACACTCAATCCACAAAAAAACATTCTTCAAAACGCCAATAACCTTCACCACAGCCTGTCACTTTTACTACAATCCTGAGAAGTGCCCAGAACACTCCAACAACTTCTACAACAACGTGACAACAACTTTCTATCCACAAACACGTTCTTCAAAACCCCAATAACCTTCACCTCAGTTTAGTAAAGCCACTGGAAACCTTCATAACTTTAGTACTGAGACACAATTTTTACCGTGATTTTTATTAACATTAGGAAGAGTCTATGGAGGTCAGAAGATTAATGGCCAGTCTTCACTATTGTAATCCCCACATATGTTTCTGAAGCTATATAGAATCACCAAAATAGTAACCAGAATGAATATGAAACAGCGTCACGGTAATGAAGGGGGTTAATAACTTCCACAAAATCAATAGAACCATAAAAACACGCTTGAAATATAGAAAAACTCCTACTACAGCTTAACTAGAACCCTGAGAACACACTGAAAAAATCCTCAGTACCCGTTACCACAGCCTGCCATTACTACAAGAGCCCCCAACATTTCCCACTACTTTAGAGACCACCGCGCGTTTCCAGACCTTGTTTACTGACGCCGGCACCGCTCACTCACCGCCTCCCGCGTCGCTACACAGACTAACGGGTCCCTCACTGCCCCTCCAAACTCACGGCCTGTCCTTAACGCTGTATGCTCAGGGATAAGGACCAGTAATTATACCATGTATACGTTGCAGTGTCACCATTACTGCACCCTCTGGAGTTTGTGTCTCTTATGTAAAGTGAAGGGTGTGTAATATTTGTCGTCATTATTTCACTGCTATGGTTGTTTCAGAGCGCTGTGAAGAATATACTCGCTAAACAAAGAAGTAAGGAGGAGAGTTACTGTGTTCGTGTCTCATATGTTACGTGAATGTTATGTAATGTTTGTCTTCATTAAGTAACTATTGTGGTTTATTTTAGCCCACTGTGAAGAAAATACTTGAAAAAAACTAAGGAGAAACATGAAAAATTATTAACTTCGTGTCTCTTATGGTGAGTGTTCTGTAATGCTTGTCTTCATTACGTAACTGTTGTGGTTTATTTTAGGCGACTGTAAAGGAAACGGAAAATACTTGAAAAAACTAAGGAGAAACGTGGAGAATTTTTAAGTTTGTGTCTTTTACTAAATTTGAATGTTGTTATGTTTGTCTTCATTACGTAACAGTTGTGGTTTATTTTAGGCTACTGTGAAGGAAAATACTTGAAAAAAACTAAGACGAAACGTGAAAACTTATTAACTTTGTGTCTTTTATGTAACTTGAATGTTCTGCAACTTTTCTCGTAACTGCTTTAATGCCATGGTTATTTTTTCCCGACTCTCAGCCCACTGTGGAAAAATAAAGCTTACTAAGAAGAAAGTAACACCACAGAATGAATGAACTAAAAGCTTACTAAGAAGAAAAGAACACCACAGAATGAATGAACTAAGAGCTTACTAAGAAGAAAAGAACACCACTGAATGAATTAACTAAAAGCTTACTAAGAAGAAAAGAATACGATAGAATGAATGAACTAAAAGCTTACTAAGAGAGAAAAGAATACCACACAATGAATGAACTTTTATGGATTATAAGTAAAAGAATTATTCATGAACGAGACACTAATGTACATAAAAAAACAACAAAATACATCGACTTTGTATATCATAAGCCAAAAAAAAAAGAATTGTTTACGAGATTA
>NC_059286.1:9546139-9553639 GCF_017591435.1 Portunus trituberculatus
CTGGCCCTCTCTGGCCTTGATTCTCGGAAGGCTTACGGTCCGGATGGAGTCCCTCCTGTTGTTCTCAAAAACTGTGCTTCCGAACTCGCTCACTGCCTGGTCAAACTCTTTCATCTGTGTCTCTCTACTTCTATTTATCCTTCTTGCTGGAAGTTTGCTCACATTCAACCTGTCCCTAAAAAAGGTGACCACTCCAATCCTTCTAACTACCGCCCTATAGCTTTGATTTCCTGCCTTTCTAAAGCCTTTGAGTCTATCCTTAATAGGAAGATAATGAGGCATCTATCAGCTCACAACCTTCTCTCTGATTGCCAGTATGGTTTCCGTAAAGGCAGATCTACTGGTGATCTTCTTACTTTCCTAACTGAATCTTGGTCATCCTCTTTTAGGGACTTCGGTGAAACCTTTGCTGTCGGCCTTGACATATCGAAAGCCTTCGATAGAGTCTGGCACAAATCTTTAATTTCTAAACTACCCTCCTACGGATTCTATCCTTCTCTCTGTACCTTCATCTCCAGTTTCCTTTCCGATCGTTCTATTGCTGCTGTAGTAGACGGTCACTGTTCTTCCCTAAAACTATCAACAGTGGTGTTCCACAGGGTTCTGTCCTATCACCCACTCTCTTTCTATTATTCATCAATGATCTCCTAAATCTGACTCAATGCCCTATCCACTCCTATGCTGATGATACCACCTGCATTATTCAACAGCGTTCAACAGACGCCCAACCCAACAACAATTAAATGACTCAAGGCGAGATGCTATAGGACGCCTAACTTCTGATCTTTCACTTGTTTCTGATTGGGGCAGAGAAAACCTGGTTTTGTTCAATGCCTCAAAAACTCAATTTCTACAACTATCTACTCGACATAACCTTCCAGACAACTATCCTCTCTTCTTCAATAACACTCAACTTCCCTCTCCTCTACATTAAACACACTCGGTCTATCCTTCACTAAAAATCTAAACTGGAAATTTCACATCTCTACTCTTGCTAAATCAGCTTCCAAGAAGTTAGGTGTCCTATGGCGTCTTCGTCCATTTTCTCTCCCTCCCAGCTGCTTGCTCTGTACAAGGGCCTTATCCGCCCGTGTATGGAGTATGGCTCTCATGTCTGGGGGATCCACACACAGCTTTACTAAACAAGGTGGAATCTAAAGCTTTTCGTCTTATCAACTCTTCTCCTCTAACTGACTGTCTTGATTCTTTAAGTCACCGCCGCAATGTTGCATCTTTATCTGTCTTCTACCGCTGTTTTCATGCTGTCTGCTCTTCTGAACTTGCTAACTGCATGCCTTCCCCCTCCTGCGGCCTCGCTGCACAAGACTCTCTACTTCTTCTCATCCCTATTCTGTCCATCTTCCTAATGCAAGAGTTAACCAGTATCTTCACTCCTTCATTCCCTACACTGGTAAACTCTGGAACTCTCTACCTGTGTCTGTATTTCCACCTGCCTATGACTTAAACTCTTTCAAAGAGGAGTGTCAAGACACCTCTTACGTTAACTGGACCCTCCTTTTAGATTTTTTGTTTTTCTTTCTCCTACTTTCCTCTTAACAGGGCCTGGCAACCAGCGGGATTTTTTTTTCCAACACTTTGTTTTCCCTTGGCCAGTGCCCTTGTAATGTAAAAAAAAAAAAAAACACCACCACCACCACCGTCGCATCATCGAGTGTTCTGAGCCGCGGCAGAGCGTCAGAGAGGCACGCGACTTTAAGGTTAACGTGCGTGCGCGGGTGTGTGTGTGTGTGTGTGTGTGTGTGCCCTTGGATATGTAGGCGTGCATGGGGGTGGGTCTTTCTGTGTGTGTGTGTGTGTGTGTGTGTGTGTGTGTGTGTGTGTGTGTGTGTGTGTGTGTGGGCGTGCAGTTGCTCTCCGGAGGAAGGATTAAGGTTTTAAGTGCGTGTGAGGATTGAGAGCACACACACACACACACACACACACACACACACACACACACACACACACACACACACACACACACACACACACACAAAAAAAAAAACGCATTAACGCGAAACATATTTGTGTGTGTGTGTGTGTGTGTGTGTGTGTGTGTGTGTGTGTGTGTGTGTGTGTGTGTGTAAGCCCAGAATATACATCAATCTAAAAAGAGAAGGAGATAAAGAAATAAAAATAGATACACAAATGAATTAAGAAAAAAGTATGATATTTTGCCTGACCGCAGTAAAATATTGAGTTATTTGAGATTCATGTGGTTGCTTATATTATTATCCTGAATATTTTTTTACCTTTTGATTATCGAGTGATATTCTCTCCGATTTTCTAATTATAAACTGATTTTTTTTAAGGTAATAACAGGGATGCATTAATCTTCTCTTTTGTTCTCGTCTCCTTACTTTCCTTCGTTGTTTTTTCTCTCTCTCTCTTTTCCTCTTCTTGTTTTCTTTTTTTATTTTCTTGATATTCATTTTCTTCTTTGCCTTCTGTTTTTCACTATTTTTTCCTCTTTTTTTTCAATCTTCTCTCTTGTTCTCTTCTTTTTCTCATTTTCCTTCGTTTTTTCCTCTTCTCCTTTTCTTGTTTCCTTCTTGAGTTTTCCACATATTCAGTTTCTTCTTTGTCTTCTTTCTCAATTTTTATCATTTCTCCTCTTCTTTTTCCTCGCTTCTCCATATCCTCTACTTGAATTTTCCCTCCCTTTCCTCCTCCACATTTCCTCCGACCTCCTAAAACATGCATAACGTTTTCTCTCCTTTTCCTTCCTCTTCGTGTTTTTTTCTCGTCTCTCTTCTTCATTTCCTTGTTTTGGATTTTCCCTCCCTTCCCTCCTCCAACCTCCTACGATATACATTCCCTTTTCTCTCCTTTTTCCTTTTCCTTTCATCTTTTTCCGTTCTTCTATATCGTCCTTTCATCTTTTCCTCCCAATCTCCCTCACATCCATTTCCTTCTTGCTCTCTTTCTCCTGTTTCCCTCAGATTTTTTCCCTCTCTTTTGTCTCTTTTTCATTCTCTTTTCCTTCCCTTCCTGTCCTCCAACTTTTTCTTCCTGCCAGTTTCCTTTACTTACTTTTCCTCTTCCCTCTCGCTCTCTTTCTCCTGTTTCCCTCCCTCGCTCCCTTCTTTCCTCTCTTTCCCAGCATGTGCAAGGGAGAACTGGGTCAGAGGAAGGAAACAAAGGGAGGCGTGAGTTACTAGTGGGCTAGAGAGAGAGAGAGAGAGAGAGAGAGAGAGAGAGAGAGAGAGAGAGAGGGTAATTTGAATCCAGTTTTTATCTTTCTCTTCTCCTTTCTGTCTCTCTTTTCCTTTTCCTTCTCTTAATATTCTTGGTTTTCTTTTCTCTCTTTGTTGTGTTTCTTCTTTATTTGTTGTTCAGTTTCTTTCTTGATTTTTTTTTATGTGTGTGTGTGTGTGTGTGTGTGTGTGTGTGTGTGTGTGTGTGTGTGTGTTCATTAAGAAGGGACAGTGTTGTAAATAGATGATATTGCCAATTTCTTCTTCCCTGTTTGAGATTTTAAGGTATTTTTCTCCTTCCCTCCTTCCTTCCTTCCTTCCTTCCTTCCTTCCTTCCTTCCTTCCTTCCTTCCTTCCTTCCTTATTCCTGTTTTACCACTTAATTTCTCCTTTCTTTCATGTCTTCCTTTATTTTTCTTGCCTTTATTGTCATCTTATGAAAGTTTAGTGCTTATCTTCCTTTCCTCCGTCCTTCCCTCCATCTCTTTCTTCCTTCTCCTCCTTCCTTCCTTCCTTCCTTGCTTCATTTTCCGTCTCTTCCTGTTATCAGTCTATTCTCTCTTCCCTTTTATCCATAACTTCACTACTTTCCTTCCTTCCTTCATTCATGCAGTCATTCTCTTCCTTTCCTCTGTACTTTTCCTCTCTTTTCCTTTACCATCACAACCTTTCCTTCTCTACTTCCTACTTCCCCTCCTGTGCTTCCCTCCTCTCCTACCTCTCTCTCTCTCTCTCTCCCTTCCAGTGACCGTCAGCTATAAAGGGAAGCGTAAAGCCAAACAAAAACGAAGCTGCGTGCGTCGTCTGCCACGCCACACCAAAAAAACAAATGAGTAACGCTTTAGTCCCCTCACAGTAACTCCCTCCCCTTCCCTTACTCATTCTCTTACTCATAGTCTCTACTCCTTCCCTCTTTCTTCATCTTGTTTACTCCTTACTTCCTCCTCCTCTCTTGGTTCTTTCTTGTCGCTTTGTCTCGTTCTCTCTCTCATTCTCTCTCTTTTTCTGTGTTTCCATTAGTCCATTAGTTTTTTTTTTTTTTTTTCTTTCTCTTTTCTCTTCCAGTCCTTTCCTCTTTGTCTTTTTCATTCTTCTTTTCCTGCTTCTCTTCGTCTCCTTTTCTTTTGGCTTCCGTTATGTTGCTTTCCACTCATCGTTTTTCTTTTTTTTTCTTTCCTCCTCCTCCTCCTCCTCCTCCTCCTCCTCCTCCTCCTCCTCCTCCTCCTCCTCCTCCTCCTCCTCCTCCTCTTCTTCCCCTCTATTCCTTCTTCTGATCTTTGCTGGAATCACTTTTGTAACCCTAATCATGGTTCACGGTTGTTATTATTGTTGTTGTTGTTGTTGTTGTTGTTGTTGTTGTTGTTGTTGTTCTTGGTTTTGTCGTCTTCAAGAATGGATAGTTTGAGTGAAGGTTACCGTATCATTATTTATTTCATCCATTTTTTTTTTCCACAAGTTTTATTTTCAGCTTGTCACGTATTTCCTGGCGGGCTTATAAAGATTTGTGTGTCGAAAGTCAGCGAGTCGTTAAGTTCAAGTCGTAAGTGCAGTAAGACGTGACTAAGGCCAATACTCTAAAATAAAAAATTTAAAAACTGCGCCACACCTTCACAATATTCAGAGCGCTCTAGTTGAAGTTTCTGTAATTCTGGTCACATGTTAAACTCTTTAGAACTCGGCAAATCGTCTCTGTGGTCCTTCAAAAATGGTCGCGGTGAGAAGGAAGCGTCTCTGAACATGGCGCTAAGTTATGAGCTCGTAAGAAAGTCATAAGGCGAGGGAGGAACGCTAGTCATCTTCAAACGGGGACGGCATGCTACTCTTTATGTTGCTCGGGACGTGAGTGTTTGCTTACGATGCCTTTGTGTTGTGGGGTTGTTGTCTCTGTGTGTGTGTGTGTGTGTGTGTGTGTGTGTGTGTGTGTGTGTGTGTGTGTGTGTGTGTGTTTTGCGTTGTGTGGAAGGTAGAGAATAAGATGGAATGACACAGTAGTGATTCTATACTATTGTTTCATATATAAAATACTACTACTACTACTACTACTACTACTACTACTACTACTACCACCACCACCACCACCACCACCACCACCAGTACATGCAAACTTCTTCCTTCTTATCTTCTATACACAAAGCTTTCCTACACATTCTTGCACATCGCCTTGCATTGTAGCGCCGCGGAGTGACAGTAGGCCATTGTGACAGTCTGCCTCTGCCCTCCACGAGTCACCTTCCTCCTGTCCCCCACTCCTTATCTCCTCACGGGACACCCCAACACTCCCTCACAGACTCACGGGTGAACGTTCTTGAAATCTGAGTTGGAAGGGAAACTGTTGGCGTGGGAATTTGACCGGGAAAAAGTCCTCTTCAGTTTCTCTCTTTTTCCCTCGTTCCCTTCTCTTCTCTCTGTCTGTCCTCCGTGTTCCCCTTCCGTCCTGCCTGTTTCCTCCTCTCCTCTCCTCTCCTCTCCCCGCCCCTCTCTACGCCCCACGCCCGCCGCCCACGCTGCCCAAAGCATAAAGTTGTCTTGTTATCTGCTGTGGATTTTGTGATTGTGTTGAGAGAGAGAGAGAGAGAGAGAGAAAAAGATAATGATGTTTTGTTTCTCTCTCTCTCTCTCTCTCTCTCTCTCTCTCTCTCTCTCTCTCTCTCTCTCTCTCTCTCTCTCTCTCTCTCTCTCTCTCTCTAGGTATAATTTATGCTGCGGGTGCATGGTGGTTTGTACCGTTCCACACCTCTCTCTCTCTCTCTCTCTCTCTCTCTCTCTCTCTCTCTCTCTCTCTCTCTCTCTCTCTCTCTCTCTCTCTCTCTCTCTCTCAGACCGCTTCAATTCACTGTATTTCATTCACTTCCAGACTCACTACATCACATTTCATTTCCTTCTTTATCGTTTCCTTTCCTTCCATTTTATTTTATTCCCTTTAGCCTTCCTTTCACTCCACCACCACCACCACCACCACCACCACCACCACCACCACCACCACCCTCATCCCCATTCCATCTAATTCCATCCCATTTATCTCCCCTTCATCCCATCTCACTATGTACACTGCAGCTTCACCATTTCCCATCCCATCCTCTCCCATCTCCCCATCTCCCCTCATTCCCATCAAAGCCCTAGCCAGCCTCTGTGTGTGTCAGTTTATCCTAACCTCTCCCAGGCTATCCCAGTTAATCTCAGCCTTCCCCAGTGCATCCCAGCCTCTCCCAGTCTATCCCAATCTTCCCCAGTGCATCCCAGCCTTCCCCAGTCTATTCCAGCCTCTCCCAGTCCATCCCAGTCTCCCTCAGTGCATCCCAGTCTCCCACAGTCCCTCTTAACCTCTCCCAGTCCAATCCCAGCCTCTCCCAGTCCATCCCAGCCTTCCCTAGTGCATCCCAGCATTCCCCAGTCCATCCTAGCCTCCCACATCACTCCCCACTATATGTCTATCTCCACCACCACCACCACCACCACCACCACCACCACCTCAAAAAGGACTTGGACCGCAAACCATTTCATCTCGTCCTCTTTCCCTTACTTCGCTTCTCTCTCTCTCTCTCTCTCTCTCTCTCTCTCTCTCTCTCTCTCTCTCTCTCTCTCTCTCTCTCTCTCTCTCTCTCTCTCTCTCTGGCAGCGCGTCCCAAGTTGGCTTCCCGCCCTGAAAATTTTATTCCTCCCCCATATATGTTATTTCAGTGGCGTGCCTCAAGGATATTCATAGGTGCTATTTTGATTTACTGGGATAAACATAGAGAGAGAGAGAGAGAGAGAGAGAGAGAGAGAGAGAGAGAGAGAGAGAGAGAGAGAGAGAGAACTGGCAAACAACAAGAGATTAGACACACACACACACACACACACACACACACACACACACACACACACACACACACACACACACACACACACACACACACACACACACACAGAGAGAGAGAGAGAGAGAGAGAGAGATACTGGCAAAAAACAAGAGATTAGAGAAACCAAACACACACACACACACACACACACACACACACACACACACACATCCAGAGAGAGAGAGAGAGAGAGAGAGAGAGAGAGAGAGAGAGAAAAGAAGAAGAGACACGAAAACAACTCTGAAAAAAAAAACATCATTGATCAAAAGAACCACAGATGACAAATAGAAAACGAAGAAAAACGAATGATTAAGAAGCGGAAGGATAAGAAGAAGAATATTTACCTTAATTAATAGTCAGGTGGCATACAGGAAAGACGTGGACAGGTGTGAAGGTTGATTGGCTGATTGATTGTATTACCTGGTCTGACCGAGACGGAGGAGAAAGAGGAGGAGGAGGAGGAG
>NC_059286.1:9563639-9573639 GCF_017591435.1 Portunus trituberculatus
GAAGGAGTTAATCTGTTCAGTACTGGGACGCATTTTTTGTTTGAGTTTTGGATATGATTAAACCATTTTATTTACATTAGAAACGGTCTATGGAGATCAGAAGGTTAATGGCCAGAGTCTTCACTATTTTTAATCCCCCACATAAGTTTCTGAAGCTGTATAAAATCGCCAAATAATAAGGAAAATAAATATGAACTCACGTCAAGGTAACCTCTTCAATATTGGAACGCAATTTTTACCTTGAGTTTGGGTAGTGATTAGACCATTTTACTGACATCAGGAGGGGTCTATGGAGGTCAGAAGGTTAATTAATGGCCAGCGTCTTCATTGTTCTAATCCCCTCATAAGTTTCTGAAGCTGTATAAAATCGGCAAATAGTAAGTCGAGTAAATAGAAAAACACGTAATACTGAAGGAGTTAAGAGGCCCACTGGGTTGCCATAGTAAAGCGGTAGCAGTTTTAGTTCAGTTTGGGATAAAAAGATGAACAGAAATCAAGGTACTGGATGTAGATTAATAGGGTAGACTAAGCTTATTTTTTCGGTTTATTTATTTATTTATTTATTTTGATAGATAGATGGATAAGTAGATAGATATAGTAAGGTATTAGTTTATTTATTTTTATTCCGTGGTTTTGGAAGCGTGTGGGAGTGATAGATACAGAGAGAGAGAGAGAGAGAGAGAGAGAGAGAGAGAGAGAGAGAGAGAGAGTTTTAATGAACATGTTGAAAGATAATGTCAAGTTACAGGAAAAAAAGAAAAAATCTATTCAGAATAAGATATTTTCATTCAGCTTGACATTCTCTCTCTCTCTCTCTCTCTCTCTCTCTCTCTCTCTCTCTCTCTCTTCTTCCTTTCCCTTTCACACAGACATATTCTCTTTCCTCTCCCTCCTCTCTCTCTCTCTCTCTCTCTCTCTCTCTCTCTCTCTCTCTCTCTCTCTCTCTCTCTCTCTCTCTCTCTAGGTATATGAGGGTGATCAGGACGCAGGTTAAGGTTAATCAATGTTCCTCCTCCTCCTCCTCCTCCTCCTCCTCCTCCTCCTCCTCCTCCTCCTCTAGAGAAGACCCACAGTATATAATCATCACGTGACAGACGGATATCATAGAGAGAGAGAGAGAGAGAGAGAGAGAGAGAGAGAGAGAGATTGTTATATAGCATTGTGACATTTCCGGTGTTAGCAAAGCGATAACAGAGAGAGAGAGAGAGAGAGAGAGAGAGAGAGAGAGAGAGAGAGAGAATTAGATTGTCTTTGCCTTCTTTTTGAAACTCACACTCTCTCTCTCTCTCTCTCTCTCTCTCTCTCTCTCTCTCTCTCTCTCTCTCTCTCTCTCTCTCTCGCAAGGTGTGAAAGTCAGGTTAAAAGTATGATTAATAAGAAGGATTAGATAAGCTATAATTTACCTGTCACCACCACCACCACCACCACCACCACCACCACCACCTTCATAATCTACCCCTTGTAAGGATTCCAAATGGTTCTCCTTGGATTCATTAAAGCGTTTCATTAAGCTCGGGTGCGTGGGAGTGAGTGAGCGGGGCAGGTGAGATTGATTGACTGGCTGAGATGATAGTGGTGGTGGTGGTGGTGGTGGTGGTGGTGGTGATGGTGGTGGTGGTGGTGGTGGTGGTGGTGATAAGTGTTAATTTGGGTGGTATTAATAAACTTGTTCTTGTTCTTTTTCTTTTTCTTTTTGTTTTTCTTTTCCTTCTTCTTCTTCTTCTTCTTCTTCTTCTTCTTCTTCTTCTTCTTCTTCTTCTTTTCTGATTTTCTTCCTTCTCCTTTTCGTCTTTGTCATTTTCTCCTCCTTTTCTTAATTTATCTTCGTTTTAGTTGTAATCCTCCTCCTCCTCCTCCTCCTCCTCCTCCTCCTCCTCCTCCTCCTCCTCCTCCTCCTCCTCCTCCTCCTCGTTCCCATTTACCTCCTTATCTCTTAAATCACTTCTTTCTCTCTTTCTCTCTCTCTCTCTCTCTCTCTCTCTCTCTCTCTCTCTCTCTCTCTCTCTCTCTCTCTCTCTGACACTTTTAGCTTCTTGTCTCCCCTTGTTTCCTCTCCTTTATATCTGTTTACTTCAGCTTTCCCCTCCTCCTTCTCTCCCTCTCCCTTTCTCTTTCCTCCATGCATGTTTTTCCTTCCCCTTACTCTTGTTTCCTTCCTTATCCTTCACTGAATGTTTCTCCTTTTTTCCTCTCTTCTCTCTCCCTCTGTTCTCTCTTTTTTTTTTTTTCTTTTTTTTGCGAGGGGAATAGTGAAGGGAGAGGGGGAGCGCGAGGGGAGAGTGAGGGGAATAGGAGGCCATTTCCCTGAAGAGGTGATAGGGAAGGGGAAGGGGAAAAGAGGGGATTTCTGTCTTCTGAGTCTCTTCGCCTTCATCTTTTTTTTTATCTTTTTACCTTTTCATTTGAAGTTTTTTTTTATTTATTTTTTCTTCCACAAATTGTTTTGAATCGCTTAGTTTTCTCGTGAGGGTTAATTTTCAAAGGCTAGAGAGAAAGAGAGAGAGGTGAGTGAAAATATTATAATGGCTTTCTGTCTTCTAAGGATCCTCGCTTTTTTTTTTTTTTTTTTCCATTCTTTGTCATTTCTAGCAAGACCTGTTTTGAGTCGCGCTGTTCTCTCTTCAGGATTAAATTTAAAGCCCCACGTATATTTTTAGTCTTGTTATTTTGGGTTTTCTTTCTTCTAAGTATCCTCACTAATTTTTTCTTTGCTTTCATCATTTCTGGCGAAGTTTACTCATTCATTCATTTTATTTTTCTATCAACTGTGTTTTGAATTACTTTGCCTTCTCGTCAGAAATGAATTTAAAGCCCCACGTGTAAGTATCACCACTAACTTATTTCTTGCTTTCATCATTTCTGGCAAAGTTTACTCAACCATTTTATTTTTTCTATCAAGAGTTGTGTTTTTAATCTCTTCAGTACCAGGACACGTTTTCATATTCATTTCGTTTAACATTTGTCGATTTTATACAGCTTTTGAAATATATGTTGGGATTAGAACAGTAAAGACTCTAACCATTAATATTTTGACCTCCATAGACCCTTCCTAATGCAAATAAAATCGCGTAATCATATCCAAAAATCAAGGTAAAGATGTGTGTCAGTACTGAATGAGTTAATCACTTTGCTCTCTCATCAGGAATAATTTTCAAAGGCCACACAGATCATTAGCCAAGTTAGTATGGGTGTTTTTCTTCCCTGTGGCCCTTTGATGGTGCATAATGGTTAAACTCTTGGTATAATCGTGAAAACAGCCTGGAAGATCTCACTAACCTTCTCTACACTGTTGGAAGTTGTGGAGGTGAGGCAGGAAAGTTTGTCAATTGTGATCTAGGGGTTTGGTAAGCTTTCTGTGTGTGTGTGTGTGTGTGTGTGTGTGTGTGTGTGTGTGTGTGTGTGTGTGTGTGTGTGTGTGTGTGTGTGTGTGTGTGTGTGTGTGTGTGTATGTGAAGTTATTTCGTGTAAAAAGGTTAGCGAAATAAAATAACCGTATATTTTTCTCTACGTGTGTGTGTGTGTGTGTGTGTGTGTGTGTGTGTGTGTGTGTGTGTGTGTGTGTGTAATAGGATAACGAAATAAAACAACCTTATATTTTTTCTCTACGTATTTCTAAATGGTTTTCTCATATATATATATATATATATATATATATATATATATATATATATATATATATATATATATATATATATATATTATCTTACATATTTACTTATTTAACTGCGTTTATTTTTCGTGAGTTATTTGACTTAGGTTAGGTTAGGTTGTATTTATTTCTATCTATATTTTGTTCATCATATTTTTCTTTTCCTCCCGTCAAATATACCATAGTTTTTAATCTGGCCCGGCTGGTTGAGTGAGGCACGGTTGGAGTGACTCATTGACTGCTATTGACTCCCTAGTATTCTTGGCCTTGATGCGCTATTGAGGCGACCCAGACCAGCCTTGCCCTTGTCCTCGCTGCGACGCTCAATAAGGGATCAGGGCGAGGACTTGTGACCTGAAAGAGAGAGAGCAGCATTGCGTTATTGAATGGCTCACGAAGATTAGGAGAAGAGACTCAGGTTTCTGGTTATGTTCTTGGATGGAAAGGGGATAAAGGGAGTTGACTTGGAACAGAGAGGACGCCAGTAGGTGGATATAAGAAAACAGTCGAGTTTAAAGAGAGATAGTAGAATTGAGAGTGCGTCGTTCAGTGTTTACTTAACCCCTTTCAGTACTAGGACGCATTTTTACCATAAGTTTTTGGGTATGATTAGACGATTTTATTAACATTAGGAAGGCTTTATGGAGGTCAGATTAGTAGCCACAGCCTTCACTATTTTCATCCCCACATAAGTTTCTAAAGCTGTATAAAATCATCAAATAGTAAACAAAATAGGAGAAAACGTGTCATGGTACTGAAGAGGTGAAATCAGAGAAAAAGGTGCGGTTTTTTGTGACGAAGGCAAAATGAAAATTAAAGATGAAACAATCTCACATGTAGATTCAAACACGAACATATTCATAACAAAAGCCAACAAGTAAAAGCAAATCAGAACTACAGAATATTAGAACACCAGCCAGGAAGAAGAAAAATGAAGAGCAAACTGGAAAATGAAGAACAACAAAGACAACAGGAAATTAACTCGCAAAGTCCGTCCAACGTTGTCCAGAGAGAGAGAGAGAGAGAGAGAGAGAGAGAGTTGGAAAGAAAGTGTGAAGTGTTGGTAGCCTTCCTTCCAGTCTTACCTGTCACATCGAGGCTTACCTGTGCTCAACTCACCTGCCCTCCTCCTCCTCCTCCTCCTCCTCCTCCTCCTCCTCCTCCTCCTCCTCCTCCTCCTCCTCCTCCTCCTCCTCCTGTGTCACTGAAAGGTGATGGGGGGACAGGACTGCGACACACGATTATGAGAGAGAGAGAGAGAGAGAGAGAGAGAGAGAGAGAGAGAGAGAGAGAGAGAGAGAGAGAGAGAGAGAGAGAGGTGAATGGGAACTTTGCATGTCAGGGTTAGAGAGAGAGAGAGAGAGAGAGAGAGAGAGAGAGAGAGAGAGAGAGGATGGGAATGTGTGTGCTGGTAGGGCTAGGGGGAGGAGGAGAAGGAGGAATAGGAGGAAGAGGAAAGAGTGCATAGCGTGACAAGAAGGTACAACGAACGAGAGAGAGAGAGAGAGAGAGAGAGAGAGAGAGAGAGAGAGAGAGAGAGAACTTTGACATAAGAAGAGAGCGGTTATAACAAGCTAAAGGAAAAAAAAAACATTGTTCCTCTCAAAAGTTTAAATTTGAAGAGTCTTGCTATTTGAAAATGTCCTTTGTTTATTGAGAGAAACTTTTAAGTGAAGGAAAGGAAGAAAGAAATGAAGGAAGGTAGGAAGGAAGGAAGGAAGGAAGGATGAATTAAAAAATGAACGGAAGAATAAGATTAAAGAAAAAAGAAAAGAAAAAAGGAGAAAGCAAGAGAGAGAGAGGTGAGAGGAGGAAGAGAGACTGAGTGTGAGTGTGAGAGGGCAAGCATAATATATTTTGAACCCAGGAGAGAGAGAGAGAGAGAGAGAGAGAGAGAGAGAGAGATCTTAAAGAGAGGATGGTACGGTATCTCTATCTTAAAGGGGTTGAGTGTAGAAGGTCAGCGGGATGGGCAAAGGGAGGAGGAGGAAAGGAGGAGGAGGAGGAGGAGGAAGAGGAGGAGGAGGAGGAGATAACAAAGTCTGGAGATGTAAGAGGAGGGGAGAATGAGATAGAGGGGGAGGAGAAGAAGAAGAAGAAGAGCAGGAAGAACAAAGTTAATGCTGGTATTATCGACAGTTACGCACGCACACCCACCCACACCCACACACACACACACACACACACACACACACACACACACACACACACACACACACGTTTACATTGATTACTAGTATTTGTTGATGTTTTTTATCATTTTATTGACTGATGATAGTAGTGATAGTGGTGGTGGTGGTGGTGGTGGTGGTGGTGGTGACTGAAAGAGTGAGTGAGTGAGTGAGTGAGTGAGTGAGTAAGAGAGAGAGAGAGAGAGAGAGAGAGAGAGAGAGAGAGAGAGAGAAATATGCATGTATGCGGGTTAACAGTCAATCTGATCTACACATGATATGCCTCTCTGTCTGTCTGTCTGTCTGTCTGTCTCTCTCTCTCTCTCTCTCTCTCTCTCTCTCTCTCTCTCTCTCTCTCTCTCTCTCTCTCTCTCTCTCTCTCTCTCATGTTAAAAATTATGAAAACTTTTGCGGTTCTGCTGACGAGACGAGGACAGAGTAACAAGCTGACGAAGATGGGACTTGTAGGGCCTCTCGCCGACTGTTTGCGTTGAGATTTTGACCCTTAGTGCCTGATGATGCCTTGTGGTGGTGGTGGTGGTAGTAGTAGTAGCTGTAGTAGTAATAGTAGTAGTAGTAGTAGTAGTAGTAGTAGTGGTGGAAATAAAATAAATTAAAAACAGGAGATTAATTGAGTTTTGTTTAGTAGTAGTAGTAGTAGTAGTAGTAGTAGTAGTAGTAATGGTGAAAGTGTTAATAGCAGTCGTAGTAGTGATAGTAGTGGTGGTAGTGGTGGTGTCAGGTGGCTGGTGTGACCTGACCCCATGTATCAGGTGACCTCACGCCCCCTAGCACTGTAATTGGCACTGTCCCGTCCCGTCCCCGCCACAGTGCCCCGCCACAGTGTCGCGGTGACGGTGGTAGTGGTGGTGGTGGTGGTGGTGATTGTAGAAGGAAACAAAATATTACGTTAGTACATAGTGTTAGTAAATAGTGATGGTGGTAATTTTGGTGATAGTAGTAGTGATAATGTTTGGTGAGGAATGGTGTGGGGGATGGTGATATTGCTGGGGACGTCGTGAGGGGAGTGTGTATGGCTAGCTTTGTGGTGTTGGTGGTGGTGACAATGGTGATGAGATAGGGGCACCAGATACGAGTCTTTTTAATACCGAAATACATTACCAAATTAATCTTTCCCGTTGATGAAAAGAAAAAAATACTTTCATTCGCAAATATTTTATAGGGACGAGTTGGTTCCAATTTAACAGTTGGAAGCAGAACAGAGAGAGAGAGAGAGAGAGAGAGAGAGAGAGAGAGAGAGAGAGAGAGAGAGAGAGACGTCGCCAATCAGCGCAGTTTTTCGTGTTGTTCTGGCGAGGAAGTGAAATAGTTGGCAAGATGATCTTATTTCCTCACCCTTGACCCCCATCACCCCCCAGGACCCTTCCCTCCGCCCTTCCCGTCACCCCCTCACTGGAGACGTGTCGCTGCTTCAATCAGTGATAAGCGTGATGACGTGCTTCACTATGTATACTGTTATCATCACATGACACACAGAGTGGCGGCTGTGCAAGTGTGCCGTGTGTGTGTTTGTGTGGCGCCTTGGTACGTACTCAGACGCACGGGGTACTGTAGGTACAGGTGCACGCAGGTACTTGTTACACCTGGATGACGCCCCACGTGCCCACAGGTGTCTAGTACCTCAGTAGCCGCCTCGCAGCACAGGTGTTGGCCAGGTGTTGAAAGACTCTTAGTGTGCAGTGTCCCACGAGTGTGATGGGCGGCAGGACCGCGGCCACGGAGGCTATTCAGGGAGGTCGTGTGCCTGGCGACGCCCCGACACGCGCCTCGTAGCCTCCGCCGCCATGTTGAGTGTGGGAGGGCTGCCCGAGCTGGCACCTCCTGGGGCGCACCGCCGGTCCAAGAGTGACTGCCGCCTGGACAAGCCAGACAAGGTGAACGATGCCGTGCCCCTCGCCCTCAGCCCGCGCAGTCTGTCTCCCTCCGCCTTCAATGACCACTCCCAATCCCGCACGCGCCCCTCCTCGCCCGCCCTGATGCGCTCTCCGTCCACCTCCTCCATCCCGGAGATATTTATCAGCGGCGAGGACGAGCATGGCTCGGCCATGTCCCCAGTCACGCGCCTCGCCGTCTTCTCCCTCGCGGACTTCCTCGAGACGGTCACACTGCACCCTCAGTCCCGCAGGCACCAGCTGCACCACCACCAACAACAACAACAACAACAACGGTACTGCGCCGCTGCATTCACCATAATAGTAATAGTAATAATAATAATAATAATAATAATAATAACAGTAATATCAATAATCCCTTCCAATTAGTGATATTGATTAAAAAAAGAAAAGAAAATTATGTGTATGAATCATGTTACCAGGAAATGAATCACTCCCTTTTGTGTGTGTGTGTGTGTGTGTGTGTGTGTGTGTGTGTGTGTGTGTGTGTGTGTGTTGTCACCTCATATCCATAATCGCGATAAGATAAGGGATAAGGGAAGCACGGCCATGAGCGCGGCGTTAGTGCAGTTATGTGTGCCACTGGGGAGAGGAGAGGGAGAGTGAGAGCAGCAACTGTGGAGGAGAGCGTCGCGTCATGGCGGTGCTTGGGTGGTGCTGGGCCGCGCCGAATAACGCATTGTGCTGGCCAGGAGTCGCCTTACATGTAACTGTACTTCGCTTTTGTGCAGTGTTAACATTAATTTTCTTTCCAGCCAGCGTATTAGTATCTCTCTCTCTCTCTCTCTCTCTCTCTCTCTCTCTCTCTCTCTCTCTCTCTCTCTCTCTCTCACGATGCCCTATCCATTGCAGGAAGAAGTGCGGCACCGGTGATGTGGGCGGCAGCGGTCACGGCAGCGGGCGCAGGCGGTCTCCGCTCGCTGCCCGCAAGTCTACGCCCGCCTCGGGGGGACCTGGGGGCGGAGAGGTGAGCACCGCCACCCCCGCCGGGAACAGTGTAGGGGGTGGAGGCGCTGGCGGGGCGGCGGGGCAAGCGGCTCCCCACCAGAGGACCACGAGTGGGGGCCAGACGGGGCGGCTCTCCAATGCGGCCTCTCACTTCGATGACACGGGGGTGCACTCCTCCACGGAAGACTGCGATGCGGTAGAGAGAGAGAGAGAGAGAGAGAGAGAGAGAGAGAGAAAGTCTTATCCTTCCCTTGTCGCTGAAATACAATTAATCATATCTTGTCAACGTCCAGAAGATTAAATTTAATGTATTTATTGGCTTATGATAACGGAAGTAACATTATTAGTGATGATGATTGGAATGACAGTAGGAGTGACGAACACTTGCAGTAATAAAAGTATGATATTTTTATTTCCTTATAAGATAAACATGATAATAGTGATGATAATCATGACAACACTCGTAATATTAAATGTACGATGGTTTTATTGTCTTTGAATAAAACAATGCTGACAGTAATGATGGTGATGATAGCGTTGGTGGTTGTGATGGTAATGATAGTAGTGATGGTGGTGGTGGTGGTGCTGGAAAATACTCATAGTAACAAAAATACAAGTTTTCTCTCCTCAAAATAAGAACTAACCAAGAGATGGCAGCTCGAGTCATACAGAGAGTGAGTATCTACGCAGCCTATTACTGTATCTTCCACCACGTCATCTCCACACACAGAGATTCATAATATTCCCCAAAGAGTTTTCAGTCAAAGGAATCAAAGCAAACTTGACGTAAAACAACATGGAGGAAAAACAAAACAGATCAATCAGGCTTTACTTGTAGATATTTAGAAACTTTGGCATTAGCGAACAGAACACAAGTAACCTGCCTACTGTAGAAAGGAAACTACTTGAATATTGGCTAATGAAGCAGAAGATAAGGAGAGAAAAGACGACAGTAAGCTTGATATGAAGACAACGAGCATGTCCCAAACATTGTATCCCGTTATCTGACTGTGGCTTCGGTTGTTCATAGGAGAGAGAGAGAGAGAGAGAGAGAGAGTGCCTAGTCGCAGGATCAAAGCGTATCACGCTGCGTAACCTCCGTGCCACAAGACATACGTGTTGAGAATTGAGGAAAGAAAAGTACATCCTAATATCTGTGCCTGAAGTCAGTGTCAGTTCTGAGAAGGAAAGAAAGAAGAGCAACGTATGTACACTTAATATTGGTGGCAGGTCAGGCAATCTACGTTGACGAGTAACACCCGACACACCGTGGCGTTACCTCACTGATCAGATGAGAAGTGGTGTATCATTATATGAAG
>NC_059286.1:9578639-9598639 GCF_017591435.1 Portunus trituberculatus
TACCATAATGTTCAGGGGAGTGGTGGCCCTGATGCCGGTGTGTTGTCCCCAGCTGGCCCTGGCTGCTGAGTTGAATGGCATGCGGGAGGGTTTGGCCGAGGAGCGCTTCAGGTGTGAGCGGTTGGAGGAGCAGGTCAATGACTTGACGGAACTACACCAGAACGAGATGGGCAACCTGGTGACAAACATGACTGACATGGAGGAGAAGGTGCAGTACCAGAGCGAGGAGCGAATCCGAGACCTTCACGAGATTGTGGAGAACTGCCACACCAGGGTGAGCACCTCAGGGAATGTGTGTGTGTGTGTGTGTGTGTGTGTGTGTGTGTGTGTGTGTGTGTGTGTGTGTGTGTGTGTGTGTGTAATTCACCTTGGTCACCTACTGGTCACCCAGCCAGTCTTCCCCATTATGGAGCGAGCTCAGAGCTCATAGACCTATCTTCGGGTACGACTGAGACCACAACACACTCCCCACACCGGGAGAGTGAGGCCACAACCCCTCGACTTACATCTTGTACCTATTTACTGCTAGGTGAACAGGGGCCACACATTAAGAGGCTTGCCCATTTGCCTCGCCGCTTACCGGGACTCAAACCCGGGCCTCTCGATTGTGAGTCAAGCGTGCTAACCACTACACTATGCGGTGTGTGTGTGTGTGTGTGTAATTCACCATGGTCGTCTACTGGTAACCTAGCCAGTCTTCCCCATTACGGAGTGAGCTCAGAGCTCATAGACCGATCTTCGGGTAGGACTGAGACCACATCACACACAACACACACCGGGAAAGCAAGGCCACAACCCCTCGAGTTACATCCCGTACCTATTTACTGCTAGGTGAACAAGGGCTACACATTAAGAGGCTTGCCCATTTGCCTCGCTGCCCCTGGGACTCGAACCCAGGCCCACTCAATTGTGAGTCGAGCGTGCTAACCACTACACTACGCGGTGTGTGTGTGTGTGTGTTTTTCACTGATTGATCTGCTGCAGTCTCTGACGAGACAGCCAGACATTACCCTACGGAACGAGCTCAGAGCTCTTTATTTCCGATCTTCGGATAGGCCTAAGACCAGGCACACACCACACACCGGGACAACAAGGACACAACTTCTCGATTTACATCCCATACCTACTCACTGCTAGGTGAACAGGGGCTACACGTGAAAGGAGACACACTCAAATATCTCCACCTGGCCGGGGAATCGAATCCCGGTCCTCTGGCTTGTGAAGCCAGTGTGTGTGTGTGTGTGTGTGTGTGTGTGTGTGTGTGTGTGTGTGTGTGTGTGTGTGTGTGTGTGTGTGTGTGTGTAATTCACTTCGGTCGCCTGCTGGTCATCCAGCCAGTCTTCCCCCATTACGGAGCGAGCTCAGAGCTCATAGACCGATCTTCGGGTAGGACTGAGACCACATCAACACACTCCACACACCGGGAAAGCGAGACCACAACCCCTCGAGTTACATCCCATACCTATTTACTGCTAGATGAACAGGGGCCACACATTAAGAGGCTTGCCCATTTGCCTTGCCACGCCGGGATTCGAACCCAGCCCTCTCGAGTGTGTGTGTAATTCACCATGGTCATCTGCTGGTCACCCAGCCAGCCTTCCCCATTACGGAGCAAGCTCAGAGCCATAGATCAATCTTTGGGTAGGACTGAGACCACAACACACTGCACACACCAGGAAAGTGAGGCCAAAAACCCCTCGAGTTACATCCCTTACCTACTTGCTGCTGGGTGTGTGTGTGTGTGTGTGTGTGTGTGTGTGTGTGTGTGTGTGTGTGTGTGTGTTGGGTGGATCTTGGCCTTCACTCTATTCCAAACAGTACAACACAATGATAGAGAAGTCTGTGTCTTCTCTCCCTGGATCCTGAACAGTACAGCTACAGACACATGTGTAAAGGATAGTTTCTTGGCCTTTTTAGGGTCCTGAGCTTTAATAGCACACATTAAGGAAATGTAACTGTGCGTGGGTTGTTTTAGAGCTTACTTACAGCCCTAACCAAGTCAATTACATAAATACCAACCAGTAGCTCACTCATACCTGTTCATACCTGACAGGAAATTTTTTAGTTCCCTAGCGGTCTGTGTCTCGCCTGCCCACTGGTGGCATCTTTTGCATCGGGTATTGAAACAGCGTCTCCCTCCACAGATCTCCCGCATGGAGCACCAGCAAGCCCAGCAGCAGCAGCAGTACCTCACCCTGGAGGGCCTCGAGAACAGCAACGCCCGGGCTGTGTTTGTCAAGCTCATCAATGTGCTCCTCACTGTCCTGCAGGTGTGTGTGTGTGTGTGTGTGTGTGTGTGTGTGTGTGTGTGTGTGTGTGTGTGTGTGTGTGTGTGTGTGTGTGTGTGTTTTATTAATCTCTCTCTCTCTCTCTCTCTCTCTCTCTCTCTCTCTCTCTCTCTCTCTCTCTCTCTCTCTCTCTCTCTCTCTCTCTCTCTCTCTCTCTCTCTACCATAGCAGCACAGCATGTCCCCCACAGTACAGTTACAAACCACACACACACACACACACACACACAGTCCTTCACAGCCTGACTCACACTCCCAGCATCCCCAGCAGCCTACAGTCCACACTCACTCCCTCTCCACCCAGTACCAATGAAGTTGCTGAACAGTGAAATGATATGATGGTGTGTTTCAGGTGCTGCTGCTGGTGGTGGCGACAGTGGCCAACATCCTGACGCCGCTGCTGCAGACGCGTTCCCGTCTCATAGCCACCATCACCATCGTTCTCCTGGTGGTGTTCGTCTACATACAGCTGCCTGAGCTGAGGGAGATATGGCTGGGCGCCGTGGAGCGCTACCGTCAGCTCTTCTCCTTCGTGTAGGATGGCCGTGCCGTACCCTGGCCAAGCTGACAGGCAGGGCGCCAGCTTCCTCTGCTGCACCAGGTCCTGCTGGGAAGTTAGAGGAAGTTCTGAGTGAGTTCATTCACTCAGCTTTCTCTCCACAGTAGTTTAGTTGAACCATCACAAGCAAGAGAGTCATATTGACTCCCTCGCTCAAATGTTTTTAGAGGACTTAAGTGACTTAAGTCTGCTGCTGTGAACTGTACTAGGATCAGCACAAGGAAACCGCACCGTTTTTAAAGTGGATGTGTCGAGCATCACCGTAGACTTTGTGGAATAGTCTTGATGAATTACAGAACAGTGGTCATGAGGTGAACAGTGTTCTTCAGTTGTGGCAGTGACAGTTGCCAGTGACAGAACGCCCCGTGACGGGCGGTGACAGAGTGGGAGCGAGTGTGTCGGCTCCTTGAGTGGCCTGGACAACTGGACAACACTGTGGTGACGTGATGGAGGGTTGGGGCAGGGCTTATGTGATAGTTCATACCAAAGTTGGGAACAGCTTGTGCATTCCCTTTACTCTCTTCCTCTCCTCTCTCTTCTGCTCAGGCCATCGGGTGTAGCCTTGCGGTACTCACAGACCGGCAGGGCAGGTGTTTGCAGGAGGCATCTCTGTTGTCACCCTGGCACAAAACCACTCGCTGCAACATGCCATAGATCAGCCCAACATCTTGCTTCTATGGGATGCACATCAGACCTTGGAATCACATGTTCCTGCCAATAGTTTGTAACAATAAGGGCCCCGTTTTGCCAGGGCTGACCACAGAGACGTCACCCACAGCCACCCTTCCACCCTGCCACCCTGCCAACACTACAGACTTGCTCCCCAGCTCTCTATTCCTTCCCTTCACCCTCTATCTCTGACCCCAAGCCACCTCCATCAGGCATTATTATTATTATTATTATTATTATTATTATTATTATTATTATTATTATTATTATTATTATTATTATTATTATACCACTTTTCTGTACTTCATCACTGTACATTTTCTAATTTGTTGTATGATGATGATGATAATGAGTTATTAAGATGTTGTTTGGGAATTTGGTGCTTGTGTGAGAGCAAGACACTCACCATGATACTCACACTGGCTTCTCAGTGTAGTGTGTGTGTGTGTGTGTGTGTGTGTGTGTGTGTGTGTGTGTGTGTGTGTGTGTGAGAGAGAGTGTGAGTGGAAGAGTGAGGGAGAGTGAGTCAGGATGTTGATGGTGTTGTCTTTGAAGAGTGATCCACATTGTTCACATCTTGGACTGCTTTTAACGACTGTCTTGTTTCCAAAATTTCCATTACAACAAGAGTAGCATCAACACGTGTTTTTCATTGAGTGGTGCGCCCTGTGACGTCCTCAAATCATTAGTCTCTCAAGGAGTTTATTCAAACATTTGACATGGGTCAGTGAGTTCATCAGGAATAGCCTATGAAATTTAAGGATGGATTTCCTATAGCAATAATTTAAAGTTTAAGGTAAGAAGCTGCAAATTGATATTCAAATAGTAAAGCAAAATATGAAAACCCAAACTCTAAAGCAATATTCCAAAAATTAAGGTGTTAAAAGTATATTTTAAACTGGTAGAGAGGTAAAGTCTAAGGCACCTGAACTCCTGTTGTTCTTGTGTTCTCTTCAAAAGGAAGGAAAATACTGCACATCATTTGAGGCATTGTATGGTTACACACTCCAGCAACTTTTGGAACGAGAAGCTTATAGAAGTAGAGTTGCCTTGTACTTACATCCACTCATGTACCACCTTGTGTTTGGCCCACTGCTTAGACCCTAAGATCCATATTCATGCCTGTTCCTAACTGTGACAGAAGCAATGCAGACACTGCTGCACTGTAACTGGATGCTGCAGTCCACCTGATGCCTGGCAGTGCTGTGAAGGGAACAGGTTCATCTTCACAGCAGTGGTGGTGGTGGTGGTAGTGCAAGTGTTTGTCCCATCCCGGCCAGTGCAGATATTACAGGCACTCTCTCTCCCTCCATCCATGAGCCAAGGTATTACTGAGGCGCTGGTCTGCTGCCTCACAAGGGACAAGAGGAGCGCCCTACTGCCCCACGCACCAGCCTCCACCACCAACACCACCACTACCCTCCCTCAGGATCACACCTCCACATCCTGGGGCCGGTGGTGTGTGGGCATGTAGGACAGCCTGTGTCAGGTGTGGGGCTGATTGCGCGTGTGCATTGCAGTCGCTGTTATGAACTCCATTGAGTACGGGTGTGTGTCGTGTGTGGGAAGCCGGCCGAGGCTTGGGCCGGCAGTTAACGTCTTATTATATGTTTTCATAGATTATAATACTGTAGGGAGGAGCATAGTAATGTGCGAGAATAAAGACTGTGTGGGCCTCACTGGCAGTTTATAGCCAAGCCTTCAGTATTGAGGCTCTTTGTATTTATTGTATTGTCACCCTGTGTACATTTATAACATTGTGGGTCTGTTGGTTGACTCCATTATTACTATGAAGTTTTGGGGCCAGTTTGGTATTATATTAATATGCGCCACTTGAAGTCTCAAGTATTAGAGCAGCATTAGGCCCCAGTGTGACACTTGAGTATATTCCCATGTCCTGCAGATGCCTAAATCTTAGCATAACGTAGAGACACATTGGCTGTTGGATCAGTTCAGATAGGAATTCCATTTTCCACAAGTTTTTTTTGGGGTGAGGTTACCAATGGTTGCCTATTCTTGGTTACATTAAGGGAATTCTTGCTTTTTTTTCTAGTTGACTCTGTTTGGGGGAAGCAGGGTGTGGCAGGAGGAGGGTGAGCATGGCTCCCCTTGCTCCGCCCCGTCCCGCCTTGCCCGCCCCGCCCTCGGCCACTGGTGTAATGCATTACGTTTGAGATCTGACACATCTGTAAAGTTTTATTTTCAAAGTGTGCAACTTTTGAGAAATTTGAAGCATATTATATATTAATTTTAAAGATTTTTTCCTAGGAAATTTATAGTAAAGAAGAAGACACTCTGTGTGATGTTTCATTTCCCTCATGTTTATTGGTGACAATGAATGGGCTGAGCATGACAGGTGGTGAACCAGACACAGAGAGTGAGGACAGACAGTGCTGCTCAACCCTGCCCTTCTCTTCCCTCTGAAGGACATGCACATAGCACACCTTTACACCGCACGTGTGTGCTGTTGGCCTCAAGCTTCACACCACATGGGCAACTAGAACAGGCCACACACACATAGTGTCTTCTTCACACAAAGCATGTTCAACTAAATGACAGCTAACCAAGCAGTCAGTTATCATGGTTTACCACTGGCCTGGTGCTGGTGATCCTCGTCGCCGCCAATCGCCTGATGCACATGACCCTACCCAGCACCTCGCTAAGTTGCGTCACTGCAACACAGGTGTGAGTTGTGAAATAATGGCTGCAAGTCAGAACACCATTTTATCATTCATGAACCAACCCTTACTGAAACAACGCACAGATATATGGCAACAGCTTCTTTAGGTATTGGAAACCATAACACACACACACACACACAGCTATGTAAGCATAAGAAAGTGAGGGAAGCTGCAAGAGGCTGTCAGGCCTACACATGGTAATCATGTATGAGCAAAGCTACTACTATCTAACATCCCCATCCATAATTTTGTCTAATCGTTTAAAGCTCCTTATTAATCAGGCACTAATAACATGATTACTGAGTCCGTTCCATTCATCAACCACTCTCCTTGCAGTTCCTTCCCATTTCTTTCTTAAACCTGAGTTTCTCAAGCTTAAACCCATTATTTATGGTCCTATATTGGCTACTGATCCAAAAAACTTTGCTCATGTCCCCCTTTGTTATAACCTCTAGATGTACGTACTTCTATCAGCTCCCTCAACCTACGTGTCTCGTTTCGTAGGGAATATCCATCAGCCCCTATACCTTTTAGATAGTCTGCTTAATTTGCACTGTTTCTAATAGACTTATATCCTTACTATAATATGGAGACCAGATCTGTACCGCATAATCTAGGTAGGTAGCGTATGTCAATGGCCATCCCACATGATCTGCCAATAACTTTAGTGCACGGCAAGTCTTCAGTACTTAAGAGTAAAATGGTAAAAGACTGGTCCCACCGTCATCCGGCATCAATAGTATTATAACCTGGCATCGCCATGACGAAACAAGTAGGTAAGTCGTTTTGGTGATGGTGGTAGTGGTGGCGCTCTCTCTCTCTCTCTCTCTCTCTAAGTATTTGTGTATATGTATGAAGAATTAGATATGGAAATATGGAAGGATGAAATAAGGAAACAAGAGGGTTGAGGGTTAACACACCAATCATTATACATACATATATACACCGTTGGAGTTGCTTCCTCAAACACACACACACACATCCAACATGCACCGCGGCGCCAGTTTGTGGAGTGTAACGTTAACATCACCACACCACCATTACCACGTACCACAGTTCCACCACTAGAGACCACCGCCACCAGACAACCACAACACCATACAATTACATACTAGTATACAAATTACATGGGTCTATTGATCACAACACCATTACAAGCACCACCATTAGTAATATTATTGCACACACACACACACATTTCTTCCTGTACCAAGCTTAAGGACCACCATCGAGCGACTTCATCTCAGTCCACCTCACTTTACCTCAGGTGCCATTGGTTAACTGGGTAGCTTTTTTTGTTATTGTCTTATTTTTTAGGGTTTCGTTGCATCGGAGAGTGGAAACAGCGGGAAATTTGGGCAGATAATGAAAGGTAAACAAAACAAGCAATCAGTCAGCTTAGGGGAAGGCAGGTCGTCCCTATCATCAGTTATTATTGGCTTCATTTCTCATTCATTGTAAGACAAACTTGGTTCACAGTGGAGCCACCTGCCTATCATTATATCGTATCACATCATTTAGACTTGATATGGTCATATTTTGGTGTGATGAGAAGCAGGATGGCTGCCCACCCGCCAGCCGGTCGAGTGCAGGTGCCGCCTTGGAGCTCCGCCCACCCGCTGGTTCAAGTACGTTTTGTTATCTTTTTTTCTAACACCATTGCTCGGTTTTTGTATTAGGTTTTTAGGGTTTCCATGAATCTTTCGTTGCTGCTGAAGTGTTTTCTGAGCTTCTGTTTGGTAAATATATGGCGTTTAGTTGTGTTTTGAGGGGTAAGTATGAGCTGTTTTAGCGGTCAAAAAAACCATCTCGGCATTGGGAAAATTTTTATTTCAAGCTATAGCTGGGCCTTTATAGTATCATATAATGACCCATGCTCTTTTAAATGTGTCACACTGCCACTGAGTGAAAAATGTGGGTTTTGTAATGTTGTTTAGTGGTCGTAAATGTGAATTATATAAATTTAGTTTAATTTGTTTACGTTTCTGGTTCAGTGTCCAGTTTGTTGTAGAATGCCTTAAAAGATACCTCAGACTCTGTACAATGTGTTAGCATACTCGCCGATTGAAAATGGCTAGATTTTGCAAGAGTTTTTAATGGGTTTAGATTTTTATAGTATTTTTTTACATTTTTATATTTCATTTGTTTACTTCTGGTTGTAGGTGAGTGTTGGATGCCTGAGAGGGTCGTTCATAAAGTGAAATATTTTTCAGTAGACATGTCAGTTGAAAATGTCTGGACGTTTAACTACATTCACTATTGAAAGTGTTTTGATACTTTTATTATATTTAATTTAGACAATTCTTTAATACTATTTAGGCTAGAGGTGATTTGATGTTGTGGATATTAATTAAAGTATTCATTAAATCACAGAATATTAAGCATTTGGGTCTGGCTTCATTTTTTCTATAAGTCAATTTTGAAATGAGTTCCGTTACGTACGTAAAATCACCAACGGTCACCAGCCCGCCTGCCTGCCGGCTGTGTTTAGCTAATATTTGGCAGACTTAGCATTCTTTTGAATGTTTTCCCATCACTGATGTCACTAAATGGAGCCACATGACTATATTTGGTTATCAGCTGTTGCAATACATCTGCTATTGGCGGGTGTTGGTGTGGTGAAGAATTAAATCAGGCAGAACGGTGAAGGCGGTGTTTTCGAGAGCACCGGCAGCTGTCTCCACATCTACGCAAATGTCACTTGATCGTCCTACTTGTGTGTCTGTGTCAAATTTACCATCCTCTTCCTCCTTCACCATTGGTACACTCATACCTTCTCCAACTTTTCTTCCTCCTCCTCCTCCTTAAACCCCATCCTCTTCCTCGTATTGTGGGATATTTTGAGTGTGTTTTGGATATATTTAGTGTGTTTCGTGCAAGTGTGGTGTTTTGGGCGTATTTTTTGTGTGTTTGAGTGTATTAAGAGTGGTCGTAATCTTACACGAAGATCTGTTATGAGCGCTGATCGCCACTAATACGGGTGAAAGGCTAACCACGCACTGCATGGTGGTCGCCTGTGTGTGTGTGCACTGTTTGATCTGCTGCAGTCTCTGATGAGACAGCCAGACGTTACCCTACGGAACGAGCTCAGAGCTCATTATTTCCGATCTTGGGATAGGCCTGAGACCAGGCACACACCACACACCGGGACAACAAGGTCACAACTCCTCGATTTACATCCCGTACCTACTCACTGCTAGGTGAACAGGGGCTACACGTGAAAGGAGACACACCCAAATATCTCCACCTGGCCGGGGAATCGAACCCCGGTCATCTGGCTTGTGAAGCCAGCGCTCTAACCACTGAACTACCGGGCCGTGTGTGTGTGTGTGTGTGTGTGTGTGTGAGAGAGAGAGAGAGAGAGAGAGAGTGTGTGTGTGTGTAATTCACCTCGGCTGCCTGCTGGTCACACAGCCAGTCTTACCCATTACGGAGCGAGCTCAGCAGAGCTCATAGACCTATCTTCGGGTAGGAGTGAGACCACATCAGCACACGACACACCGGGAAAGCGAGGCCACAACCCCTCGAGTTATATTCCGTACCTATTTACTGCTAGGTGAACTTTAAGAGGCTTGCCCATTTGCCTCGCCGCTTACCGGGACTCAACCCGGGCCTCTCGATTGTGAGTCGAGCGTGCTAACCACAACACTACGCGGTGTGTGTGTGTGTGTGTGTGTGTGTGTTACTTATACAACTAGATAGAATAATACACACTCTCACATGCGTCCACCAAGCAAACTTCACTGCTGGATCGTGTCACCTGCCATTAAACAGTACTAAAATGAAAAGGTCTGCTCTCTCTCTCTCTCTCTCTCTCTCTCTCTCTCTCTCTCTCTCTCTCTCTCTCTCTGTGTGTGTGTGTGTGTGTGTGTGTGTGTGTGTGTGTGTGTGTGTGTGTGTGTGTGTGTGTAGTTACAGAGTTTTTAAAGATGAAATGGATAAAGAGAGAGGAGGCGGGGTTTGGATGGGTGTGCAAGGGTCTGTGCTGTTTATGGCGAAGAAGTAAGTGAATAAATCATACTAAATATTTTTATTTTCACTAGTAGATAGTATGACACACACACACACACACACACACACACACACACACACACACACACACACACACACACACGGCCCGATAGCTCAGTGGTTAGAGCGCTGGCTTCACTAGCCAGAGGACTTGGGTTCGATTCCCCGGCCGGGTGGAGATATTTGTGTGTGTCTCCTTTCACCTAGCAGTGAGTAGGTACGGGATGTAAATCGAGGAGTTGTGACCTTGCTGTCCCGGTGTGTGGTGTGTGCCTGGTCTCAGACCTATCCGAAGATCGGAAATAATGTGAGCTCTGAACTCGTTCCGTAGGGTAACGTCTGGCTGTCTCGTCAGAGACTGCAGCGGATCAAACAGTGAATTACACACACACACACACACACACACACACACACACACAGTTCTTAAGACCTTCCACATGGTTCAAAATTTCCTGCCCCTCTCATCTGTGTGTCGCTCTATTCTCAACTCACCCACTCTTCCCTCCCTCCATATAAAACTGGAGCGTTGCAGAGCTAAAAAGAACACGAGGATGTCCAGAGAGGTAGTCAGACTTTTGTGAGTGACTGTACCAGTTTCTGTGTGCCCAAGATTTTATTGAAAACAGTACCCACACATCGCGTGAAAGGTGTGCGTCTGAAGATGCTCACATTCCAAGCGCTTGCCTATACCTGAAAAGGACGCCTTACAGCTTACAAACTCAGCTGCTCAGGTAGGATTTGAGCACGTGCGGCCGCCACATCACGTGCCACAATCAGCTGTGAGGAGTTGCCAGGTAGCCGCCACATACCGAATAGGAAATTATTTGGAGTTGAAACGTTGGTGTCATGACTTGCAGACCTGGGTAACATCTTGAAAGCTATTATTTTTTTCGCTATAAAGATTCACTATTGGATATGAGAATGCTATCCTAATGACAGTAGAGATGAGGCTGGAGTTAATAAGCAAGGCGGGAGGCATGATAAGCACCGCAGAGACATATAGTGCTGGTTTTAACGATAGTCACAATGAAATGCATGTAACAATCGGCAGGGAAATATCTTAAAACATAATACACAGGAGGAAGGAGAGTTGGTAGTAGACAAGGTGCAAGAGGCAGAAAAGGACGAGGAGGACGAGTAGGGGGGGAGTGGAGAGAAAGAGTAGGGGGAGGAGGGAGAAGGGAAAGAGATGATACATGAGAATAAAGACTGAGACATTTAATAGGGTAGGTGGCGAATGTTGTTGTATCGATGGGGTGAATGAGGAAGGGAATGCATGTATTGGATGGCAGTATTGTGTTGGATAGTGAGAGATGGCAGTCAAGCACAGGTTCCAGTAATGTTGGCCGCGCCGGTTAGTGCAATCTGAACCGTGTCTCAGGAGGGGCGCCGCTTTATTCTGTCTCCCTCTGCTGCTTATTTAGGGCCTCATCACGCTAAGCACCATGGGAGCGACTTAAATCAGCCTCGACGAGAACTCCAAGTATTGCATAATTCATACATCTCGCGAGCCCGTGGCCGAAAAACAAAAGAGCATCAGTTACTGTGCACTGAGGGCGCTTAAGTACCTAATCCTGTGGCCAATAATAGTGTTAGATACTATTAACCCAAACTGGACCCTGTTGTACCAAGATCCTTCGGTCGCTTGTAGAAAATCATCAGAAAATCAGGAGAAATTGCCAGAAAATCGGGAGAAAATTGGATTGTTTACCTGCGCCTGGTACTCACGTGGGAAGCACCAAAGTGTTTGCAAAGGTCCAGATTCTGCCCTACTAAGTGTAAAGTGAGAATGGCTGACTTCGCCTCGGATAACTCAGCCAACGACACGGTAAATATGAGTCTTTTTGCGTGTTTGGGGGCGTGGTATGGGCGTGTGTGGCGTGTGTTTGCTGGTGTTTGCCAAATTGTGTGGGTTGTCTGCTCATGCGCGTCTCCCGGCCTGTCTGTATGTTTGTCTTCCTCACCTCCCTCACCCATCACTCATTGCATCACACACTCACTCGGGTTATGAGAAGATGACGCGGATGGGAATGAGTTGAGCTGAAATTGTCTACTAACTCACTCACTCACTCTCACTTACTCACTCACCTTGCTTTCACCTTGCTCTCTTACTCACTCACCTTGCATTCACCTTGCCCTCCAAACACTCATCACAAGGTATTCATCCACTCACTCACTGTTTCCTGGCTGAATAAACACTCGCCACTCACTCATGTATTCCTTCTGTCCTCTCGTTATAAGGTTAAACTCATTGTCTTATTCATTCTTTGCTTTATTCACTCTCATTTATTGCCTTGTTCACTCTCAATGTCCCACTCTCTCATTCACTGCCTTATTCACTCTTATTCATTATCTTACTCTCACTCATTGCCTTTCTCATTCATTCCCTATCTCTCTCACACACTCACTCACTCATTTTCTTACTCTCACTATCTCTCATTCATTTCCTTGCTTACTCACTCATTCACTTACTCTCTCCTCATCATTTACTCACTCACTCTCAGACTCTCATTAAGACAGTTTTTAAAGCCCTGATGGATGGTTATTACAATTCAGCAGGGTGTGTCTTGGTTCCTTAATGACAGGAATTCTCATCCAGATGTCACTGAATCACCGACACACTGCACTGCTTGAGATGATGCATTGATGTTGATGCATTTTGTCTCATTGGTGGAGATAAGGATCCTCGTCAACCCCTTCAGTACTGGGATGCATTTTGAGGTTTATGTACGATTAGGCCATTTTATTGACATTAGGAAGGGTCTATGGAGGTCAGAAGATTAATGGCAACAGTCTTCACCATTTTAATCCCCCACATAAGTTTCTGAAGCTGTGTAAAATCACTAAATAGTAAGCACAGTGAATATGGAAACATGTCATGGTACTGAAGGGGTTAAGTATCCTAAGAATACTAGTAGCATTACTTGTTGGTATATTAAAGGGATGAGTAAGGTGTTGATGGGTTTGAGGCTGTTGTGTGGTGTGGTGTGGTGTGCTGGTAGGTGTTTACTAGTGTGATAAGGGGAGGACAGTCATGACGGCTTTCTTTCGCTACAGTGGTGATGAATGCAGTATAGTTCCCCATAGAAAATAAAGCTTTATTCATCTTTTCTAAATAAGGTTACTTTTCTCATGATTTTTACCCATTTATTTATCATTGTTACTTGATATCCTTAGTTTCCTGTGTGGGGCTGGACAGCTGATGGGTGTGTCAGTCTTTGTGGCTACTGATGGCTTGTTCCTGATGTGTGGCCTGCTCTTGTTGTCGCCACACTAGAGTAGTAAAGACTAGGCCCATAGTGTCTGGAGGGGGCAGACTCACTTTAGAAAGGCTGCAAGTCCTGAACACTTGCAGACTCTGCAGCACACTTGAATATGAAATTTTGAGAGAAAATTGTCCCCAGACTCCCTAATCTCTGTTGCCAAGTGTTCAGATGATTTGATTGTCAGTGGAATACTAGTGAAGGCTGTGCATATTGAAAACTTCTTCAAATAGTTATCTGAAGATGTTTACCTAGAGTGAATGATAAGACACATAAAGATATAGTTTCAGGTAATATGTGTATGTCACTCTGGCTTGCTGTGAGATACTGTTTGGCCAGAGTGTGCAGCAGGCAAAGCTAGGTAAAGGTTAATATTGTTGGCAAAGACATAAATCTTGCAGGTGACTAGAGATCTCATGAATCCTGAGGAAGCTGACACTTAACCTCTTCAATATTAGGGTACAGTTTTAACTTGAGATTTGTTTACATTTGGACCATTTTATTGACATTGGGAAGGGTCTATGGAGGTTGCAAAATTAATGGCCACAGTCTTCACTATTTTAATTCCCCCACCTAAGTTTCTGAAGCTGTATAAAATCACCAAATAGTAAGCACAATGAATATGGAAACACGTCATGATACTGAAGGGGTTAACCTCCACAGAACACTTGGCTCAGGAATGATAACACCGAGAAAATAGTGTGTCTTAGAGAGTAAAGACAAGAAAACCTTCCTTACATTAGATTTGTGTGAGTTCTTGGGCTTTTGTTCCTCCTTTGTGATCCTTTGTGGGTGAGATCAGAGAGCAGCATCCGAGCGTGGCGAGATGACCAGCGCTGACTCGGTTTTGATGGTGATAATGGAAAGAAAAGCATTTAAATCTTGTGCAGAAAGGAACAGTTGCTTTAGATTGGCTTGTATTTCTCAAACACTACTGTGCTTCACCTCCACTATTTCAAAGGCTTTATTTAAATTTACGCAAGTTTTTTTAAGGTGTTTTTTATGTTTCTAGAGACAGTGTGACAAGATTTCTACATTATTAACTGGAGAAACACTCTTGAAAATCACGCCAATCATCTCTGTGGCCATGGAAAACAGTCTGGTGAGAGAGCAGAGAATTTCTAAGGTGTTTTTACAGTTCTAGAGACAGAGTGACAAGATTTCTACATTATTAACTGGAGAAACACACTTGATAACCCAGCTGATCATCTCTGTGGCCTTGAAAAATAGTGGTGAAAGAGCAGAGTATTTTTAAGGTGTTTTTATAGTTCTAGAGATAGAATGACAAGATTTCTACACTATTAACTGGAGAAACACTCATAATAACCCGGCTGATCATCTCCGTGGCCTTGAAAAATAGTCTGGTGAGAGAGCAAAGCACTTGTGAACATGGACCATTGTGTTTGTGTTCCTGCGAGGCATCAGTTGTGTATTAAGTAATGTGTGCTTATGTGTCAAGGAATTTACATTAACCTTCAGCAGAATGAGAAAAAAGGTTCATCGCATGACTGAGATATCTTTGCCTCACAGATCAATGTTGCCAAGGTTGTGTGAAAGGCAGGCAATACTCTCTGTGGTACTGCTTTATTCATGTGTGTGTGTGTGTGTGTGTGTTGACCTAGTTTCATCTGCTTGCAATATACAAAGCTACTCTTCTGGTTCTGTATGTGAATCTATTTTTATCTGACCTTACCTTTAGTGTGTGTGTGTGTGTGTGTGTGTGTGTGTGTGTGTGTGTGTGTGTGTGTGTGTGTGTGTGTGTGTTGCATTATACATAAAATGAGAAAGCACTTTTTATGTTATTTCCTTATCTCCGTTAGTCACATTCCTTTAGTGTGTGTGTGTGTGTGTGTGTGCATTATACAGAAAGAACACACTTTATACAATAGCGTTTCCTTATAGTTGCTCATTTCTTCAGACACACATACACTCATTGCACTTCCTCCATCCCTGTTTGTGTGTGTAGTTATGCTGTGCTCCCTGTCACCCTGCCCTCAATTATTCAGCTTGGCTTCCAGTGGCTGAGCATTGCCTGTTTCTATCACTGAGTCTGCTGCTCTTGTAGGGAAGGCTTTCTTATATGTGTAGTCTCCCTGTCCTTGTGTTTCTTATTAGATGATTTTGTGAAGAAGTTGAGTTTTATTACATACTTTTTCTTTTTTCTTATTTTTTTTTTATAATTTTGTGAGGAAGTTCAGTTTTGTGAAGAAGTTGAGTTCAGGTACTTTATTCTTCTGCTTGTCTCTTTTTTTTTTTTTTTTTTTTTTTTTTTTGGATAATTTTGTTAGGAAGTTCAGTTTTTCTACTTTATGGGTATTTTTTTGTGATGAAGTGAAGTTTAGATAGATTTTGTAATGTTTTTATGGTGAGGTTGAGCTTTCCTCTATCCTAGACTGTGTTTGTGGTGAGAAAGTCAAGTTTTCTTATAATTTTCAAGTAGCTATTTATGTGATGAAATGAAGTTTGGTCAGATTTTCTTTTATTGATTTATGGTGAAGTTTTTTCCCTCTATCCTTGGCAGCTTTTTTGGTGAGAAAGTGAAGTTTCCCTATATTTTCAGGTATTTTATGATGAGATGAAGTTTGGCTTGATTTTTTTATGAATTTATGGTGGATGGTAAATTTTCCTACATTCTAGACAGTTTTTGTGGCAAGAATGTCAAGTTTTCCTATATTTTCAAGTATTTATGTGATGAAGTAAAGTCAGATTTTTCAATGATTTTTTTGGTGAAGACGTTAAGTTTTCCTACAATCTAGACAGTTTTATGGCAAGAAAATCAAGTTTTCCTGTATTTTCAAGTATTTATATGATGAAATAAAGTTTAGCTAGATTTTTAGTGGTTTTATGGTGAAGAAGTCAAGTTTTCCTACAATCTCGACAGTTTTTTGTGGCGAGAAAGTAAAGTTTTCCTACAATCTAGACCAAATTTGTATTGAGCAGGTCAAATTTTCCTACATTTTAGTATTTCTAGTAGTGAATAAGTAACAGACATAAGGATAAGCACAGTTTGAGGAGTGATTCATGTATTGTGTTGAGGCTGAGGTCATTTTCCTATAAGAGTATGCAATAGTGAGTGATGGTGAGATGGTGAGGGCAAGTCAGTGATGGGATGGTGAGAGTGATCTGTATATCTGAGAGACAGAGGCTTTTTATGCATGGCAGTAAACACCTTCTAGGATTGAGCAACAAGAGATAGTGAGAGAGACAGATAAGGGTGAGGGTGAGGCATAGAGGCAGGTGATAAGAGAGACAGACAGTGAGAGATAAGGGAGTGGAGACAGTGACCTGTTGATGTTGTTGATGTAGAAGGGAAAAAGAGGTGATGCATTGATGTAACAACCCTTTCAGTACCATGACATGTTTTTCATAGTTACTTTTCTTACTATTTGGTGATTTTATACAGCTTCAGAAACTTATATGGAGGAATGAAGTAGTGAAGACTCTAGCCATTAATCTCCTGACCTCCATAAACCTTTCCTAATGTAAATAAAATCGTCTAATCATACCGAAACACATGGTAAAAATCCGTCCCTGTACTGAATAAGTTACTGTAATAATATTTTAACTTAATTTTTGTCTTTATTAGTTTCCTCTGAAAAAATAATGAACTACTCAGATTGTTATTATTTCATCGTGTTTTCAATTTAGTGGTTTGAGATCTCAGTGTTTGTATAAAAGAAGAGGAAAGAGTTGAAAGTGTTAGCTTGATTATTAGTATGCTTTATTTTATGCTCTATTGTGGGCCTTGGAAGTTAATTAAATACTGGTAGCTAGGATAAATAATAGCAATTTTAAGTTGTTTCTGTAGAGGTATGCATGTTATTATTACTACTTTTTCTTCTTCTTCTTCATTTTCTTCTTTTCTTGTTCTTGTTCTTGTTCTTGTTCTTGTTCTTCCTTTTTCCTTGTTCTTCTTTTTGTTGTTGTTGTTGTCGTAGTAGTAGTAGTAGTAGTAGTTGTTGTTGTTGTTGTTGTTGTTGTTGTTGTTCTTCTTCTTCTTCTTCTTCTTCTTGTTCTTTTTTCTTCTTCTTCTTCTTCTTCTTCTTCTTCTTCTTCTTCTTCTTCTTCTTCTTCTTGTTATTATTATTATTTCATCCTTTCTGCAGTGACTGGCAAGGTATAATTAAAGTGTTTCTATTTCTGCCTCCTCTGACATGAATTAACCACAACATTGGTGGAATCATTGAGGTGTTCCCATGAGTAAGCATTATTTTCCTGACTTCACCTGGTTTTTTCCACTGAATGGCTGTGAAGACTTGCACATGAGTGACAGATAAGATAAGCTGATAGGCCACCTCTGTGTACACTCCCTCCTCATAAACATTAACCCCTACAGTATCAGGAGGTGTTTCCATTTTCATTCTGCTTGCTGTTTTGATTTTATATAGAAGGTTATGTTGGTGTTAGAATAGTAAAGACTGGGTGTTAATAGTAAAGACTGGCTGTTAATCTTTTGACCTCCATAAACTCTTCCTAATGGATATAAAATTGTATGTTCATGATTTTATGGTGGAAATTCAATCTCTGTAGTATCAGGAGGTGTTTTTATATTCACTCTGCTCAGTATTTCAATTTTATACAGCAGCTTATGTTGGGGTTAGCATAGTAAAGACTGGCCGTTAATCTTATGACCTCCATAGACTCTTCCTAATGAATATAAAATTGTATATTCATGATTTTATGGCGGAAATTCAATCTCTTCAGTATTAGGACACTTTTTTTCTATTGATTTTGCTTAATATTTTGATTTTATACAGCTTGGGAAACCTATGTTGGGGAAAGACTCTGGCCATTAATCTTCTGACCTCCATAAACTCTTCCTAATGCAAATAAAATTGTATGTTATAATTTTATGGCAGAAATTCAGTCTCTTCACCAGCAGGACATTTTTTCCTATTCATTCTGCTTACTATTGGGTGATTTTCTACAGCTTCAGAATAGTAAAGACTGGCCATTAACCTTCTGACCTCCATAGACCCTTCCTAATGCAAATGAAATCATGAAATACCCAAAAATCAAAGCAAAAATGTGTCTCAGTACTGAAGGGGTTAAGGAATTACTGAAGGCTTTATACATCCTTTTATTAATTCATGTCATTTTTCACTGAATGCATGTGTGGTAAAGATAAGATTGCAAGTCTCTAGTACATGTAAGTAATAACTGTGATCTTTTCCAGCATGTGTGTATGTGTGAATGCATGTTATTGTTGTTATTATTATTATTATTATTATTATTATTATTATTATTATTATTATTATTATTATTATTATTATTATTATCATTATCATCATTATTATTATTTGGGTGTTGGTGAAGAGACAAAAGATGATCATAATTTGCCTGTCTCTTTACCTTCACTCTGATCATTATTGTTGCTGTTATTGTTGCTACTGTTATTGTATTGGTGCTGCACTGCCCCCCTCACCATCCCCAGCATTCCCTCACTGCAGTACAGCCACAGCATGCATAGTGAACCCCCAGCCAAAAATGCCCCCTCCACTATTTTATTTTGCCAAAGTCCCCGACATTGAAAGCATTTACTATGATTTGTACCTTATTTGTGTTCTTTTTTGCTTGCTTTACCCACAGAGGGAGACCTTGTCCTCCCCTACCCCCACCCACACCGGCACTCTCCCTCATACCTCCTCCTCTTCCTATACCTCCTCCTCCTCCTCCTCTTCTTCTCCTCCCACATTGACTGAAAGACTGATGGCGATGGTGATGCTGGAGGCAGAGTGTCAGGCTGATGCTAAGAAATCTGGCAAGGTAAAGTGTGTCTCCCTGTTTTGTGTGTACTTACTAACACTACACTAAGGCTGACTGACTCATGTGTGTCTGTGTGTGTGTGTGTGTGTGTGTTACCTAGTTGTATATTACAGGGCTTGAGTGGGGCTCATAGTGACCTGTCTCCATATCTATATTTATCCAACTTTTCCTTAAATTTGTGCACACTTTCTGCTGCTACAGTCTCTTCACTCAATATCTGTGTGTGTGTGTGTGTGTGTGCTGGTTTTTTCATATTATTTTCTTTAGTTTAGTTTATTTGTTAACTTTTTTATTTTTTTGCATGTTTTAGTTTAACAGTTTAGAAAAAAGAAGTGATGTAGTGTGTAATGTAGTTTTATTTATGTGTGTGTGTGTGTGTGTGTGTGTGTGTGTGTGTGTGTGTGTGTGTGTGTGTGTTTAATGTATTCTATTTTAATTCTCTAAATGTAGTTTTTGTTTTTGCTTTTATGTTCTTTTTTTTATCATATTTCATTTTCAGAATTGTGTGAGTAAGGAAAATATTTTTGTAGTATCTGAATATAGTATCTGTGTGTGTGTGTGTGTGTGTGTGTGTGTGTGTGTGTGTGTGTGTGTGTGTGTGTGTGTGTGTGTGTGTGTGTTTCAAGCTATATTTCATGAGTTGTGTGGAAAGACTCATAGTGCATAGAGGGATGTGTCTATATTTACAGCCAGGTTTAAGGGTGTCATGTAGAGTGTGGGGCAAGAGTACAGAGACATTGGTGGTGTTTGGTGGTGTAGGGACA
>NC_059286.1:9608639-9611139 GCF_017591435.1 Portunus trituberculatus
TTATTCACACCTCACTACTAATTGAATTACATATGTCACCTGGAATTAAGCTAAGTCTGAAGCATTGATTGGTGAACTATTAACTCATGATTGCCCTTATTGCTGTGTAGCTTGGCATTTAATTTGCTATATGCTAACTGTAATATATTCATAACCTCACCCGCTTGAGATTCAGAACTCGTATTTCTCAAACATTTTTTCGTTTCATCTCCACTATTTCAAAATGCTTTATTTGAATTGACACGAGTCTTTAAGGTGTTTTTATGGTTCTAGCCCCTTCAGTACTGAGACACATTTTTACCTTGAGATTTGTGTACGATTAGGCCATTTTATTGACATTAAGAAGGGTCTATGGAGGTCAGAAGAGTAATGGCCACAGTCTTCACTATTTTAATCCCCCCACATAAGTTTCTGGAGCTGTATAAAACCACCAAATACCAATCAGAATGAATACGGAAACACGTCATGGTACTGAAGAGGCTAGAGGCAAAGTGACAAAATTTCTTCATTATTAACTGGAGAAACACTCTTGAAAACTCTGCCAATCATCTCTGTGGCCTTGAAAAAAGTCGTGGTGAGAGAGTAGAACATTTTTTAAGGTGCTTTTATGGTTTTAGAGGCAATTGCAAAATTTCTTCATTATTAAATGGAGAAACACTCTTGAAAACCACGCTAATAATCTTTGTGGCCTTGGAAAACAGTCATAGTGAGAGAGCAGAGCATTTTTTTAAGGTGTTTTTATGGTTTTAGATGCAGTAACAAAATTTCTTCATTATTAACATTATTAACTGGAGAAACACTTGAAAACCCTGCCATTCATCTCTGTAGCCTTGGAAGATAGTCGTGGTGAGAAAGCAGAGCATTTTTTAAGATGTTTTTACGGTTCTAGAGGCAGAGTGACAAAATTTGTTCATGATTAACTGAAGAAATACTCTTGAAAACCCGGCCAATCATCTCTGTGGCCTTGGAAAACACTTGTGGTGAGAGAGAGAACATTTTTTAATGTGTCTTTACGGTTCTAGAGGCAGAGTGGCAAAATTTGTTCATGATTAACTGAAGAAACACTCTTGAAAACCCTGCCAATTATCTCTGTGGCCTTTGAAAACACTTAAAGAGCGCAGAGCATTTTTAAGGTGTTTTTATGGTTCTAGAGGCAGAGTGACAAAATTTCCTCATGACTAACAAACCCTGCCAATCATCTCTGTGGCCTTGGAAGATAGTCGTGGTGAGAGAGCAGAACGTTTCTGAATACGCACCCTCTATATCAACTATGACGAACCTACCTGTGTTAATTCCTTTGTCCCTTCATTAGTGCAGGTAACCAGTGGACACCTTAACATTACCTTCAGTATATCCACCTAAACTCACCTGTTTCTCAAATATGAATGCAGGAATAGATGAATAAGTAAATTTGAAGTAAAGGCAAGATTTTTGTGGAAAGTTTGAATGTAACTATGTTTTATGCAGCTTTATTTTATTATGGCTGGAGGTTTGGGAAGATCGATACTTGGAATGAGTGAGGGAATTGATAAATAAATGAGTAGATATAATGTAAAGACGAGGTTTATATGGCAATGTAATGTAAAGATAAGTCCTATGTTTTATGCAGCTTTATTTCATTATCACTAGAGGCCTTGAGAAGATTGATACTTGGAATGAGTTAGGGAATAGATAAATAAATGAGTAGATATAATGTAAAGGCGAGGTTTATATGATAATGTAATGTAAAGATAAGCTCTATGTTTTATGCAGCTTTATTTTATTATCACTGGAGGCTTACAAGTGAAGGAATACATAAATGAATAAGTAAATGTAATGTAAAGGTAAAATTTATATGGTAATGTGGAATGCATCTATTTCCTCTCATGTTCTATGCATCTTTGTTTTTCTTATTTGGGCATTTGAAAGAGATGGATGGGACAACATGCATTTACGTAACTATGAAAAAAAAGGCAGTAAATCAGTAAATAGTAAGAAATAGAATATAAATGAATAGAATGAATAGAAATAGAATGAATGGTGGATAAAATTTGTTGTCGTTTGTATTAAAGTTCAAAAGAAAAGTTTGCAACAAGAAATTTTTAAAGACATGCTTTAGAATTAATGTGTGTGTGTGTGTGTGTGTGTGTGTGTGTGTGTGTGTGTGTGTGTGTGTGTGTGTGTGTGTGTGTGTGTGTGTGTTGGCAGTCAGGCTTTCAGTGTTTCCCTCCCATGATGATGAAGGCCCAATTTATTGTTACTCCCTCTTCTCTCCCCTCCCTCTCCCCTCCGTCTCCCAGTTCCTCTCATCCACTTATCTCCCTTCCTCATTCCATCCAACCTTACTAGTCTCCCACCTCTCCCCCTCTCCCTCATCTTTAATCTCTAATCAACTCCATCACTCTCCACTCTCACCATCACTCCCCACTCTCCTCATCTCCTTTTGTCTCTCATCGCTCACCTATCTTCCTTTTCTCTCCATCCATTTTTCCCTAACCTTTAAAGAGTACCTTGAAGTGGA
>NC_059286.1:9613639-9623639 GCF_017591435.1 Portunus trituberculatus
TAGAAACGTTTTATGTGGAGATCAAACGACACACACACACACACACACACACACACACACACACACACACACACACACACACACACACACACACACACACACACACACACACACACACACACACACACACACACACACACATAGGGTAATGAAACACAAGCGATCACCTTTACTTATTATTTCACTGGACACTCCTGTTTTTTTTAGCATTACCAGGCCTCATTGGGGGTCGTGGGGAAGCAGGGAAGGAGGTGAGGCGAAGGATGGGGGAGTGAAGTGAGAGGGAAGAGGGTATGTAGCTACGTATACCCTCTCTGTACCCTCTGTATTGTCTCCCTGTTCCCCGCACCTCCTTTCCTCCTCCTCCACTCCATACATGCACACTCAACACTCACAGAGACAGCTCCCCTTCACCTTCACTCAAGGGGCATCAACAAGAACAAAGAGTAACAACACGGAGGAGTTCATTACAATAGTCTTAGTGTCTACGCTGCAGTGGATTCGTAGTATGTATAAGTACGTTCAGTTATTGTATATATTTATAGTATGTATAGTAGTATTTATATGTATATATTTAGTTTTCTTTACAGTACGTACGCTTGTCGAAAGGAATTTGTGAAGGGAAGGGAGAGAGGGAAGGAAGGGAAAGGGAGAGGAGGAGAGGGGAGGAAGGAGGGAGGGAGGGGAGTAGTTATGTGAAGGAAAAGGAGGGAGGGAGAGAAAGGGAGGAAGAGAGGGAAGGAGGAAAATATGAGGGAAAAAGATAGAGGGAGGAAAGTCTGAGGGAAAGGAAAGAAGGGAAGGAGGGAGAGAAGTAAGTAAAGGAAAGGGAGGGAAGGAGGAAAGTCTGAAGGAAAGGGGGGTATATGAGGGAGAGGGAAGGAGGGAGGGAGAGGGAGGAAGTTATTGTAAAGGGAGGCCTCGGAGTGTTTGCAAATTGTATTGAAATGCGACAAAACTAAGAAATATTCGGAAGGATTAAACAAAAGTAAGGAGAATTTTTTCATCCACGTAAAATGAAAGTAAATGTTGAATGTGATGTTTTTTTTGTATTATCCATTACTTTATTTATTTTCTCTTTTTTATTTACTTTTTTTTGACACAATCTAATTTATTTTCCCTTCGTTGGTCGTCGATCGATGCTTTCATTTCATTGCGTCGCGTTGCCCTTAAAAAATTAAAAAATAGATAAAAAAAAAAAAAACAGCATTATTCAAATTTATGCTTATCATATTTCACATTCTTATCTTTTTCTGATTTCCACTTGGCTAAACTTCACATCTTGCCTTATTAGTTCATTGATTCACTAGTTTGTCCAGCATTGACCTTTGACCCTTGAGTGTGACCTTGTGGGGGTGTGGGAGAGCGAGAGGAGAGGAGAGTGAAGGGAGAAGGTGAAGTGTTATTGGAAGAGAGTTAGTGAGAGAATGAAGGGAGAGGGAGAGGGAGAGGGAGAGCGGAGGCCGAGACAAGGGTTCTAAAAGTGAGCTGAAGGAGGGAGAGAAGAGGTGTGGGAGAGACGGCCGCTGTGACGAGGAGGAGAGAAGTGTAAGGAGAATATTGGAGGTGTCAAGAAGGAGGGAAGTAAAGAGACAGGGAGAGAATTGGAAAGCATTAACTTGCCACCATTAGTCGTGTTATGGAGGAAGAAGTAAGAGGAGGAGAAGGAGGAAGAGGAAGAGGAGAAGGAGGAGATAGTGATGGTATTGTATCTCACTTCATATCTCACCATTACAACAATTATCTCCTCATTCACCATTCCCTCTCCCCCTCCCCTTTCCTCCCCTCCCCTCCCTTCCCACAACCCCACTGCACTCTAGGAATAAAAAAAAAGTAGTGGTAAATAGATTAGAGAAAACAAAAATTACAGTAAACACACACACACACACTGAGCAACGAGGACAAGAATAGTAACAAGATTGATCTGCGAAAAATTTCATTATACTCCGTGGAATATAATCAAGGAGGAAGAGGATGAGGAGGCGGTGATGGTACAGGAGGTGGAGGTGGAGGAGGAGGTAACAACAGCCGGTAACAGCATCTCACGAACAACAAGAAGCAGCAGCGATGGAAGAAATTTCTAAACCACAACACGAATATAGAAAACATGCAGAGGAAGGCGAGACTTGGGAGATCTGGGGCCTCTGTGACGGTTCCTTCAGGAGGAGGAGGAGGAGGAGGAGGAGGAGGAGGAGGAAGAGGAAGAGGAAGACGAGGAGGAGGAGGAGGATTCAAATAAGGAAAAAGGGAGAATAGTGAGTGACTGATGTGAAAAAAAGGAGAGATTTTGTTGAAGAGAATGTAGAAAAGGAGAGTTTTAAGGACAGGATTGACTGAATAAGATGAATAACTGTGAGGAAATGGATGAAGAAGAAACCTTGTGTTGGAAATAGGGTTTTGTGCAGGATTCCTTATCTAAGTAGGACTCCTGGAAGGGAAATTGAGGGAGGGGAAAGGAGGTATTAGTCATCCTTTGTGGAGACAGAAGGAGGAGGAGGAGGAGTAAGAGAGGAGGAGGAACCGGTCAGTAGCGAGAGCCTGTACAGCGAGGGAGGAGCAGGAGACAAGAAGCACAGTAGCCAGTTACAAACATCACGGAGAATAGAGGCGTTGTATTTTGATCCTTGACTCGAGGGGGCGTTTGGCGAGCGTGTCTGTCGGGGCGAACTGAGCCGGGCGGTCAGTGCCACCTCCACCTTGCCGTGACCTTAACGAGGCGCCGCTGTGGCATTTATCCCTCGTCTCGGGTCAGGAGGCAGGTGGGCTGGGCTGGCCGGGCTCAGTTACCCCTAAATCGTACGAGGTTTTCTTTGACGAGGCGACCCGGGAGGAGGTGTTGCCTAAGGCGGGATTTGGAAGTTTAGGAGAGAACACTTGTTAATGAATGCGTCGTGTGTGTGTGTGTGTGTGTGTGTGTGTGTGTGTGTGTGTGTGTGTGTGTGTGTGTGTGTAGTACATTGTTAAAGCGTTGTACCCGGTATTATGAAGAGCAATGAAACACGTCTAGGCGGCGAGCTTAGATGCAAGACGAAAGGAAATCGATGCCTCGGTGTTGTAAGTCACTGGAGGTTAGCGACAAGGTGTAACTCAACTCTGGGATGCTGAACTGCAGACACCAACCCACCGATACCCGCTACTGGGCCGTCACGTGACCAACACTCCGTCAATATGTACTCTTCATCAGCACTCGTTAACATGCAGTGCTTGCTTCCGGTAGTTAGTGTTACTCAGAGTGAAGTTCTCTGATGTAAGAATCCACCAGTTAAAATTTCTTACTAGACTGACTTGACACTATTTATGTAAGAGTGGAAACTGGCCAAGGAGAAAAAAAAAAAAAAGGCCACTTATTAGCCATTTCCTAGCAGGTCAAAGGTCAGCCGAAATAGTCACTAAGTTCAGCTGTGAGATTTGAGTGTTTTCCTTGATCTTCGCTGCTTTGATTGCCGAGGCTTTGTCATTTGGCGTTCCTAGAAGTGTCAGTAGCGCAGAGGACAACACTGGGAAACATTACTCAGTGGAGGGAAATGCAGAAAGTTACTCGAGATTTTGGTCGCCACGGAACAAGGAATTTACGACATAACGGAGAAAAGAACAACTGCAACGGTAATGATTGTGTGTGTGTGTGTGTGTGTGTGTGTGTGTGTGTGTGTGTGTGTGCGTGTGCGTGTGCGTGTTCTACTCAATTCATGTACGGCAGTCACAGTCACACCTCCCGAACAGGCTGATGAAGAAGCAGCATTCGGACAAAACACCTTCCACAAACACCTAATAATGGAGTAGCAAGAGGAATCACGGCTTGTTCTTCCCTTCAACTAAGAGGCAAAACTTTGGAGAGGATCTTTCACCTTAATAATAATGATGATAGTAATAATGATGATCTCCGTCAGACACAGAATACAAAACATCAACACACACTCTTTCTCGCTTTCTGTTCACCTACTTCGTCTATGTATATATAGTTTATGTATAGTATGTATATATATTTATACTCTTCGATAACAGGATATGGTAATGAAGTTCTTTGCTAAACCTAGTAATGTTCACTCTTCCTCCTCACACTGGAGAGAAAATACTGGTTTGTTTACACGTGGAACTAAAAACACTTCTTTCTAATAGTGAGTTCAGACTTCACTTATTTTGGTTCTCTCTCCCTCTATCAACTACAGTAAGTGAAAATGAGTGTCCCCATCCTTTCCCTTGCCCCTCACCTTCGTTTTCTTTCATTTCCTATTTATTCATCTATTTATTATGAAGGTTTAACTATTTGATCATTCATTTCCATTCTGTTTTGTATGTAAGCAAGTTTGCTCATCCATTGAATTCGTCGTCATTTCTTAGGTGAGTGGGCGAACCGAAGGGACAGAGGAATGTACTAAAGAGGGTGAAGGAAGAAAGAAAGAGGAAGAAAGGAAGACTGGTATTAAAGGAAGAAAGAAAGGAAAGAAGAAATTAGAGAAAGAATCAGACGAGAAAGAGAGAGAGAGAGAGAGACTCCATGATATGGAGAGAGATGGGAGGAAGAGAGGAAAGCCTTGCAGATATATGAGGAGGAAAAGACGAGAGGAGGACAAGCCGGTGATGAGAGGAAGAGGAGGAGGAGGAGGAGGAGGATCAAGAAGAGGATTGTTGAAAATGCAGACGAGACATGATTTAAGAGATAAGGAGAAAGAGGAGGAGGAATGAGAAAGACCATCAAGCCCAGAGAGAGAGAGAGAGAGAGAGAGAGAGAGAGAGAGAGAGAGAGAGGCGCGGATGGTGGAGATCGGTGGAATCTAAGACATCCTGTTGTTAATAGAGGCGGTGGTGGAGGCGATGGAGGAGCGTTTGGAGGGGGTTCCAGGGCCGGGGGTGGCGGAGGGTGTCGGGCCGGGGGAGGCGATGGGGTCGAGAATCTTGACGGAGACACGGGCGGAGGTGTGGATGCCCGTGTTTGGGAAGGCGATGCGTCCATTCTGGCGGAACTGAGAGTACTGAACCTCGCGAATCGTCTTGAAGTTGTGGCGACCGAAAATTTTGGCCGAGAAGATACCTGTCAAGGAGAGAAAGAGAGAGAGAGAGTGAGAGGGACTTGTAATGCCGCTCAGTAACATTTATTTTTATTCTGTATTTCTTTAAGTATTGTACCTTGTTCTGTCCCACCCCTTGTTTTGTTCCCCCTTCTGAATAAACCTTCGAAACCTATGAAACCTTGATTACCAGTGAGAGAGAGAGAGAGAGAGAGAGAGAGAGAGAGAGAGAGTGAGTGTAGGACGTAATATCTGTAAGGTAAGAAGAGAGAGTGAGAGGGATGCGTCTTATGGTGTCTCATTAAAACTTGTGTTCGTAAATGTTCTTTCTCTCATCAGGATTATTTTCAAAGTCCAGTGAGATGATGAGTCGTGTTTTGATGGGCGTTGTTATGGAAGTACCCTTGAAAACTACAATAACCTACACTAGAACATGTTGATGGTGGAGAACCCTTGTCAATCCCTTCAGTACTGGGACACATGTTTACCTTGAGATTTGTGTACCATTAGACCATTTTACTGACATTAGGAAGGGTATATGGAGGTCAGAAGATTAATGGCCACAGTCTTCACTATTTTAATCCCCCACGTAAGTTTCTGAAGCTGTATGAAATCACCAAATAGTAAGCAGAGTGAATATGGAAAGGCGTCATGGTACTGAAGAGGTTAAACTGTTGCTAGAACCCTTTTTAAACTCTATCTAGAAACCTTTTTAAACTGTTGCGAGAACCTTCGTTAAATCGTAGCCAAAATCCTTGTTAAACTATCGCTGGAACCCTTGTTAAACTATCGCTAGAACCAAACTGTCTCTAGAATCATAAAGACGGAGAGAAAGAGATAGGAAATAACTCAGAAAATTGATTAAAAAACGGAAAGAAATCTGTCTTCTTTTTCTCTATCCTGCGAAAAAAAGTAAAGACGAAGAGAGAGAGAGAGAGAGAGAGAGAGAGAGAGAGAGAGAGAGAGAGAACTTAAGTAAAAAATGAAAAAAAAATCCAAGTCTTCGAATTAAAAATGAAAAAAAAATCGGTGTTTTCTATCCTACGAAAAAAGACAAAAGACAAAAATACAAACTTAAGTAAAAAAAAAAACTATTCAAATTAAAAAGAAAAATCATTCGTCTCTCCTACACACAAAAAAAAAAAAAAAAAAATACAAATAGAGAAAAAATAAGTAAAAAAAAAAATCAAACTTCTCAATCCTTAAAAAAAATGCACACAAAACAAAGAGAGAAAGAAAAAAAAGATAAAAAGAATAAAAGGAAAAAAGGGAAAAAAACCCTCCAATCCCGCTTCTCTTCCTCGCGTTTCATATTCCCCAAGAAAATATTGACGCTGATTTCTCCCTTGTGAATATTCCGACGAGTGTGAGGAGCATTTCCCCTTCAAGTGTTTGTGTGTGTGTTTGCCGAGGTGCCTAAGGAGCGCCGGGCTTGTTGGACGCCCTCTGAGGATTCCTGCGTGAAGAATTAATACTCTTTTTCTACTTTGACATGGTGTGTGTGTGTGTGTGTGTGTGTGTGTGTGGAGTGGGAGTGTGAGTGAGGATGAGGGTGTGTGTATGTGTGTGTGTATAGATCTCAATAAACTACCACCACCATCTACTACTACTACTACTACTACTACTACTACTACTACTACTACTACTACTACTACTACTACTACTGTAACCACCACCACCACAGAAGGAAGCACTAGAACAAACAACAACTTGAGAGAAAGTGAGGAAGAAGGGAAGGTGGACACAGTATTACAAAGCTACTGAGTTAGTGACCTCTTACCTGTCGTTTCTGCCACCAAGCATGTGAATCCCTGGGTGCGAGCCACGTTACAGCTTTGTTGCACGAGCATAGAGGCGATACCGCGACCCCCATAAGCCTTGTCCACGTTGAGCAGCTCGAAATTGAGGAACTGTGAAAGGGAATACGAACAGAAATGAGGAGAAATACAAGACAAAGGGATATTAAAAGGCGGAGCAGATGGAGAGAACAAAAGGAGGTGGAATGGATGAGAAAGAGAATGGAGCACGAGAGGACAGAGGGAAGAAAAGGAAGGACAGCAATATAGAGAATGTGAAAGGAAAGGTGGAGGACGAGGAGAAAGGAAGAAGGTGAAAAAGATTAGAGAGAAATGAATGAATGGTGTAGGTGGACGTGACAGGAGTGAAAGGGAGACAGAAGGAAGAAATAAAGAGGATAAGTGCAGGAAATTGGAGACAGGAAAGGAGGAAGAAGACAAAATATAATAGCAACATATGGAAGAACAAACCAGACACACACACACACACACATCCACACATATACACACCTTATCCACGTTGTATTGTCCGTAGAAATCAATGTCACTCGCCAACTGACTAAGGAAGGAGATAATTTTAAACATCTTTGGATCCTTCTGTGGGTTGATCCATGCTAGGAAGTCATCAGGTCCTGGGGCATCTCCTCGCTTTTTGATGCTGTTGATGGCCACTCCTACCAGCCTCCCCTCAGCTGACTCGTCTATCGCCATCACTGACACCCCGTGGTCGATCTGAGGCGGCAAGAAATAGAGGGGTCAGAAAAGTCATGGAATTGGAGGGTTTTGGGGTCACAGGAAAGCACTGAAAGGGAAGGAAAGACGCTCAAGGAAAAGAGGAAAACTTCAGGGAAAAAAACTCGTAACTGAACTGCAGGGAAAAAGATCGTGACTGAATTTTGAAAAGGTATGGGAGATGAGGTTTCGTTGCCATGGGGGGAGATATGTCACTGGAAACCTCTGGGATGGAATGGAAGGAAGGAGAGAAAGGAGAGAAAGAATAAATGAACAGAGGAGAAGAAAACTTGAGAAAGAAATCATAACCAAACATCAAAATCGTGAGGGGAGATTAGGATAACATTACCATGAGAGATAAATAGTGCCGGGAGATAGAGAGACAGATAGATGACCTTCGCGGGGTGCTAATATGTTCGAGGGGAGATGAGGGGAAATTTTAAAGTGACAGGGGTTAGGGGAGATAAGATATATATGCTTTTGAGGGGAGTTATGACGGCGTGAGAGGAAAAAGAGTAAGCAGAGGAGAGAGGAAAGGGAGGCAGAGAGAGAGAGAGAGAGAGAGAGAGAGAGAGAGAGAGAGAGAGAGATAGTTTGGGGAGAAAAAGGTATGGGGGGGATGTGATGAAGAGAGAGATAGTCAAGAGGAAAATTGGGAGTCGGAGGCGTGATAGAAGGTGGAAAGAAACGTGAATCAAAGCAATTTAGAGAGAGAGAGAGAGAGAGAGAGAGAGAGAGAGAGAGAGAGAGAGAGAGAAAGTGTATGTCCTGTGTTTAGAGAATACAAGTTGAGAAATTTCATCTTTATAGAGAGAGAGAGTGAGAGGGAGAAGCCAATGGGAGAGGGGCGCTTATCCTTATCAGAGGGGAGAGTAGGACAGCTTGGCCAGGGATTACTGCTGAGGGTATAGTGGTAATTGGCTTCCCCCTTCTCTCCCTGCCTCTCCCTGCCTCTTCCTACCTCTCCCTGCCTCTCCTGCCTCTCCTTGCCTCTCCCTGCCTCTCCCTGCCTTTCCTTGCCTCTTCCTGCCTTTCCCTACCTCCGTTACCTGTTTTACCTGGATTTTAGCACCGGATAGAAGGAAGAGAGAGAGAGAGAGAGAGAGAGAGAGAGAGAGAGAGAGAGACGCTGGACGGACATGATAAGGCAGGAGAGAAGCAGATGAATGATAACACAAAATGAGAAGATAAGAAAAGCAAAAGGGAAGAAAATTGAAGGAAAAGATTAGAAGACGAAATAAAGAAGATTAGGAAAGCAAAGGGAAAAATGTTGAGGAAGAAAATGATTAGAGTGAAGAAAAGCAAGAGTGATGAGGGAGGGAGAGTGAAAAGAAGACATTTGGACAAGAAGACAAATGAAGCGAAATACATTGAGATAAAAAAAAAATGATAATAATAACAGGAAAGTATACGACCGAACAATACATAGAGAGAGAGAGAGAGAGAGAGAGAGAGAGAGAGAGAGATTATTAACAAAGAAAAGATACATTAAGAAAACAGGAATGAGGTGAAAAATTAGCTTACCATAAGAAACAAATTTTAAGAGCCAGTGATCCACGCATACAAAAAAAAAAAATAAAATAAATAAATAAAATAAAGGAAAGACAAAATAACACCAGAAAATTCCTTACAAAAAAACACAAAGAAAGGGAAACGAAAATGACCAGGAAATCAAGAGAGGAGGAGTCCAAGATAGTTTACCATAAGAGTGATCCACGCATACAAAAAAAAAAAAAAATAAATAAAATAAATAAATAATAAAAAATAAAATAAATAGAAAATAAAGGATAGGCAAAAAACACCCAAAAATTCCTCAGTAAAAACACGAAGAAAGATAAAACAAGGGAAAAGTACCAGGAAATCAAGATAGCTTACCATATGGGGCAGGACTTTAGAGAGCCAGTGATCCACCTCCCTTGGGCTGTCCAGGTAGAGTGCCTTCCCCAGGGGCTCGTCCTTGAAGAAGTGGTTGCACAGAAGGTCCACGGCGGCATCACTGTACTCCTGCGTCAGAATCTGAAGAAGGAGGAGGAAGAGGAGGAGAGTTACATACAGAAAAGTGAGGTAGTGAAATCAGGAGGAGGAGCAGGAGGAGGAGGAGATAAAGAGTAAAAATAATAGAGTGATAGAAGGAAGAAGAAAATCTATAAGAGGAGGAGAAAGAGAAGAGTTGTGTACAGAAAGTGTGGTAGTGAAATCAGAAGGAGAAGCAGGAGGAGGAGGAGGAGGAGGAGGAGAGGAGGAGGAGATAAAGAGTAAAAATATTAAGAATGATAACGAAAGAAGAAAAAAGGTTATGAGAAGAAGAGAAAGAGATGAGGAGGAGGAGGAGGAGGAGAGCAGGAGCAAGAGCAAGAGCAGGAGGAGGAGGAGGAGGAGGAGGAGGAGGAGGAGATAAGGAGTGAAAATAAGAGTGATGAAAAAGGAAGAAAAACGTTATGAGAAGAAGAGCAGGAGATGAGGAGA
>NC_059286.1:9626139-9628639 GCF_017591435.1 Portunus trituberculatus
ACCATCACCACCACCATCACCACCACCTTCCCTCTCTACAGGACAAAGCGTAACATCATCTGCCCCTCTTCTGAGCCCCGAGCCTTCCCTCATCTTCCATTCATTGCTTAATTTACACGTTTTGTTTACCTCGCTCGCTTTGTACAACGTGTGTGTGTGTGTGTGTGTGTGTGTGTGTGTGTGTGTGTGTGTGTGTGTGTGTGTGTGTGTGTGTGTTGTACCTTTTTGTTGATTATGTATATTTTGGGGGCTTGTGAAGGGTAAGAGAGAGAGAGAGAGAGAGAGAGAGAGAGAGAGAGAGAGAGAACAATGTATTATTTAAATTTCATCTCGTTTTCTCTTTTGCGAGAGGGAAATGGTTACAAAGAGGGCGTTCTTCCCTTTCTCTCTCTCTCTCTCTCTCTCTCTCTCTCTCTCTCTCTCTCTCTCTCTCTTTCTCATTTAACTTTTACGTTCTTCCTTTGTCCTCTTCTTAATACAACACCAGACTAACACACACACACACACACACACACACACACACACACACACACACACACACACACACACACACACACACACACACACACACACACACACACACACACACACACACACCAGTATTCTCGTAAAAAGAGATTTCACATCATTTCAGAATCTCCCAAGGGAATGTCTATAGGTTCAGGTAGAAACAAGGCTCTCCTCTCTCTCTCTCTCTCTCTCTCTCTCTCTCTCTCTCTCTCTCTCTCTCTCTCTCTCTCTCTCTCTCTCTCTCCGTGTTTGATAAATGAATCATATTTAACAACTTATGTAAAGAGTTTCTCCCTTGGGTTGTGCTCTCCATCTCTTCCTCTTCCTCCTCCTCCTCCTCCTCCTCCTCCTCCTCCTCCTCCTCCTCCTCCTCCTCCTCCTCCTCCTCCTCCTCCTCCTCCTCCGTCATCTCGTTCTTCTTAATCTTTTCTCCTCATCTGTTTCTTTATTTTCTTCTTCATCTCCATTTTCTTTTTCAGTATTTTGTATGTGTTATCTTTTCTAATTATTCTCATCTTCATCTTTCTTACGTTTATTATCTCCCATTTTGCTTTTATTCTTCCTTCTTTTTTTTTTTCATTATTTTATTTTTTTTTTGCTTTCCCATCTTTTTTCTTCTCGCCCCTTCCCGTCTTGAGTTTTTCCTCCACTTCTCTCCTCTCCTCTTCATCTTATCGGCGTTGACTTAATGAAAGACCCTTGGGAAATCAAACTATATATATTCTCTCTCTCTCTCTCTCTCTCTCTCTCTCTCTCTCTCTCGTGGTTGTAATATTAGCAAGTATAAAAGAGATACAATTTAAACAGGAAACCATAAAAATAGGAGAGAAACCATTACTCTCTTTATATTAGGAAGGTGGAAATGTGGTGGAGGTGGAGGTGTGGAGAAAAGGAGGAAGTCAGGGATAGCAGGCCACGGGTAGCAGGTCACGGGTAGCAGGTCACGGGTAGGAAGAGTAAAAGTTAGTGAAATGCAGAACAGTGGAAATTTCAGTGGCATGTTTGTGTTTGTGTGGGGAATGTTACCGCCATTCTGGTGGTCTCCCTTTTACTGGCACACTCACTGCATCTGTTGTTTTTTGGCATAATAGCAAGATTCGACGCTGTTTCTTTACTGCAGTTTCCTCGAAAGGCAAAATTATTAGGTTATTGAGTTTTCTGTCTTAGCAAGTTTTTTTTTTTTTTTTTTTTTTTTTTTTTTTTGTAGCATAACAAGAATTATTTTTTTTAAGCATAATAACAAGATTCTAGTGTTTTTGTACTGCAGTCTCCAGAAAGACAAAATTGTTAGCTTATTGAGTTTTGTGTCCAAGCAAGTTCTGTTCTTTTTTTTTTTTTTTTTTTTAGTATAATAACAAGAATTTACAGTGTTGTTTTTGCACTACAGTCTCCAGCAAAGGCAAAACGAGAACCTTATTGAGTTTTCTGTCGTAGCAAGTTTTTTTTCCTACATACTTTTAAGAGTTAGCAAAGGACGGCCGTAGCAATATAAGAGTTATTGAAGATATGCTCATGTTTACTGAGCTTAAAATATTTGTTAGGGAAAATAGTGTAGCAGATAAGGTATTTATGTTATTTTCTCCAATGTTTACAAAAGCTGGTCTCAGGAATGAAAAAGTTAATAACGATGATTTTATATCTACAATGCTCCAGGTATTTGTGAGAGGAGGTAGCGTAGCAGTTACGGTATTTATGTTACTCTTACTATTAAGACCTTCATTGCCATAACACATTTTCACATTTATTCGGATTACTATTTGGGGATGTTAAACAGGTTCAGAAACTTATGTGAAGATTGTAGCCATTAATCTTCTGACTTCTTTAGACCCTTCCTAATGTCAATAAAATGGTATAATCGTACACGAGTCTCAAGGTAAAAGTGTTTCCAACTATTGAAGGGGTTAAAATAGCCATTAATCTTCTGACCTCCAAAGACCCTTCCCAATGTCAATAAAATGGTCTTATTGTACACGAATCTCAAGGTAAAAAT
>NC_059286.1:9633639-9636139 GCF_017591435.1 Portunus trituberculatus
CAAACAAGAGGAAGAGGAGGAGGAGGAGGAGACAGAAGAAGAAAAGAAGACTCAGCTAATGACATTGGATCCTCTTCCTGGTCGCCAAATGGAAAACTGTGGATCAGATTGCAATCTCTGGAATAACCTCCACACTGCCTCCTTCCACCTTTCATTCCCATCTCCACCTCCTCCACCTCCTTGCCCCCCATCCACCCACCTGAAAGCCCTGAGCTAATTGGTCTTGCAATCCGATACGGAATCTGGAAGCAAGGAAGAGTTTGAGAGAGGAGGAAGGAGAGGGAGGAAGACGGAAGAGGCAGTGAAGGGAGGAAGATGGAGAGGAAGATGGAGAGAGAAATGGAGAGGAAATCAAGACATTTAAGTGAGGAGAATAAAAAGAGATAGAGAAAGGAAGGAAAGTACTGAGGGAAAGAATTGGTTTGATAGGAATGAATGAAGTGAAAGAGGAGGAGGAGGAGGAGGAGGAGGAGGAGGAGGAGGAGAGGAGGGTTAAAAAAGAGGGAGAGAAGAAAGTTAACTGAGTTGTTTGTCTACGAGTATTACCAAATTAGGTTAGACGAGGTTTTTGTTGACTCCTTCTCTTACACACACACACACACACACACACACACACACACACACACACACACACACACACACACACACACACACACACACACACACACACACACTCAAAACACCATGCTATTTTTATTATTTAATTTCCTGTGTTCGCCATCTCATTTCACATTTTTTCTCTCTCCTTTTCCAGGTAAGACAACTTCCCGTTATGTCTGCGTTTTTCTTCTCTCTTGCCTCCTCCATTCTCTCCATTCCCTCCTCGCCGTTGGAGGAGAAAGGAGAGGCTGAGAGAATGAGGGAGGCAAAGTGGGAAGAGAGAAAGAGAGTGATAAGGATGAAAGGAATGGAGATTACAACGAGGAGTAAGTATTTGTGGAACTTTCTTGTCTTGTATTGTGATTCTGTTAAGATTATCGGTGTGTTTGTAACTAAAGGAAAGGAGAACCAAGCCATCAATCACCTTACTTATTACTACTTTCCCTTGTTCCTTTTTATTTTATGCTTGGCTAGACTTAACGCTTTCAATACCAGGACGCGTTTCCATATTCATTCTGACTTCTATTTGGTGATTTTATACAGCTTCAGAAACTTATTTGGGGGTTGAAATAGTGAAGACTCAAGCCATTAATCTTTTAACCTCCCATAGACCTTTCCTAATGTAAATAAAATCGACTTTCTCTTATTCGTTCTTAGTTTATCCCTTCCTAGACGTCACCTCTTCAGTACCAGGACGTGTTTCCATATTCATTCTGGCTTCTATTTGGTGATTTTATACAGTTTCAGAAACTTATGTGGGGGTTGAAATAGTGAAGACTCTAGCCATTAATCTTTTGACCCCATAGACCCTTCCTAATGTAAATAAAATCGTCTAATCATACCCAAAACTCAAGGTAAAAATGTGTCTCAGTAATAAAGGGTTGAATTACAGACAGGAGGATTGTACAGAAGATAAATTGTATGTAATGAGGAAGGTGGAAATTATTAATGTCACTGCGAAAAGTCTGAGTGTAAATTGTGATGTATTTTTTCTTTAATACAAATAAGATATTCAGAAAAAAAGACGGAATGATTTGGAAACATTAAGATAAACAAACTGGCAATATATATTAGGATTTTTTTCATTAATTTGACAAAAAAAATGAATAAAGACGAAATAATTTGGAACGCAAACTCTAAACTGTGATGTATTTTTCTGTAATACAACTAAGATTTAAAAAAAAAAAGACGTAATCATTTGGAAACATTAAAATAGACGAACTTTTTTTTTCATTAATTTGACTAAAAAGAGAAATATTTGAATAAAGATGAAATAATTTGGAACACAAACTCAATGAAAGAAAAAATTATAACCAGCCGTATGTGTTTTAGTGTCTTCCTTTTTTTTCGTTTTTTTTCCTTTTTTCATATATTTTAGTTCCAGGAGAAAAATTAATTTGAAATGCACATTGTCCTTGCTCCTAATTAAGCTTCGTCTCTCTACTGGCGCAGGAAAATTAAATGCAAGAATTCAGGGATGATTTTTTATAAGACTTGCTCGTTTGTTGTATTTTTATTTATTTATTGCATTATTTTCAAGCTTTTTCGTATTTCCTTCAAGCTTTTTTTATTCTCTTGTTTTCTTTTTTTTATCTATTTTTTTGTTTTTTTATTATCTCTACCTTTTGTTTTCTTTTTTTATCAATTTATTTATTTATTTTTATTTCTTATTTTTTATCAAATTTTCTTTTCTTTTTTATCTTTCCTTTTTTTTTTTTATCTCTACCTTTTGTTTTCATTTTTTTTTTTTTATCCTACCTATTCTTTCTGTTCTTTGCATTGTTCCTTTCAGTGCGGTGTTCATTTATTTCTTTTGTTTTTGCTTCTAGTATTCAATTTTTTTTCCTTTCCATTTTGCGTTTTTTTTTTTTTTTCCACGTCTGTGTTTCGTCTCTTTTCA
>NC_059286.1:9641139-9643639 GCF_017591435.1 Portunus trituberculatus
AACACATCACACGCTAACGAGTCAATCAGCGCGTGTGGTGACCGTGGCCGCATTACGGGGCTCATGTGCTGTCATTACCGGGATGTGTGGCGAGGAGGTGGCTTTGCTGCTGCTGCTGGAGACGATATAACACTAAGACATTCAGCCTAGGGATATTGCTGCTCTCTCCCTCTCTCTCTTTCACTATTGACTATATAATTAACTTGTATTTTTCCTACTTTTTCTTTATATTAACCACTTCAGTACGTGTTTTCATATTCATTTTATTTACTATTTGGTGATTTTATACAACTTCAGAAACTTAAGATGGGATTAAAATTGTGAAGACTCTGGCCATTAATCTTCTGACCTCCAACGACCCTTAAAATGTAAATAAAATCGTCTAATCACACCCAAAACTCGTGGTAAAAATGCGTCCCGGTACTGATAGACAGATAGAAATAGACAAATAACTAGACAAAAAGACAGATAGATACAAATATTCATCTTCCTCATTGACATTGAATAAACAGAACAAATTCGCAGGTGTGGGCGGCGCAGGTGTGGCGGGCAGGAGGGAGCGAGGTTTCGGGGGAGGCGAGGAAGAGGTACCGTGACTTGAACGAGTAAGAGGAAGAAAACAAGCGTAATCTAGTATGGGTTTTCAGCTCAATACGAGACTTTATTGCCGCGAGGGAGGAACACAACGACGGAGGGACGGAATGAAAGGCGAGGAATGGAACAAGAGAAGGAAAGGGACGAAGTAATGATGGAAGGAAGTAGGCGAGGAATCGAATAAATGAAGGAAAGGAACGAAAGAATGACGGAAAAAGAGGCTAAGAGTTGAATAAATGAAGGAAAGGGACGAAGGTAATGAAAGAATGACGGAGAAAGAGGCGAGGAATAGAACAGGAGTAGGAAATGAATGAAGGAATGACGGAAAAAGAGGCGAGGACTGGAATAGGTGAAGGAAAGTGACGAAAAAAAATGAAGGAATGACTGAAGGAAAAAAGCGAGGAGAGGAATAAATGTAGGAGAAGGAAGAAGGGATGGCGGAAAAAATGCCCAGTTAAGAAGGGAAGGAATGGGAGAAAATAATAGGAGAGAAGGAGAAGGACATTTTAATAACAGAAAATTAAGAAAAAAGAATGAAAAAAGGACTATATAGTAGAGAGAGAGAGAGAGAGAGAGAGAGAGAGAGAGAGAGAGAGAGAGATAAATGAATGTATGTTTTGGTTTTATGTTCCTACTCTTATTCACATTTTTCAGTCGGGTTGCGCTGAGTGGGGACGCTCACCTGGACTTCTCAGGTGTGTGGAAAGTCGTTAATTAGTTACGGCGAGTTGTGGAATTTGGGGAAAAAAAAATGTTATGTGAAGTTTAAGTAACAAGACTTTTCCTTTCATTATTTCATCACCATGCCTTCTGTGTGTGTGTGTGTGTGTGTGTGTGTGTGTGTGTGTGTGTGTGTGTGTGTGTGTGTGTGTGTGTGTGTGTGTTGAAATGTCCAAATCCGTGATATTTAAGGGAACTAGCAATCAAGTGAGCCATTTTTTCCTTTCTTTTACTTTGACTTTTTGTTGCTCTTTGCCGGCTTCCCTTCTTGCATGAAAAAGAATGTATGTATGTATGTATGTATGTGTGTGTGTATGTATGTGTGTATGCATGTGTGGTGATTAGGGCAGATATACATAGACGTGGGGCGCAATATTGGGCTTACCTGAAAAAAATGTTGGTGACAGGTGTGTTCAGCGTTAATTAGAAAGCGAGAAGAGCTTTTAACTCATTTAACCGACATTCACACACCAGGATTCTCTCTCTCTCTCTCTCTCTCTCTCTCTCTCTCTCTCTCTCTCTCTCTCTCTCTCTCTCTCTCTCTCTCTCTCTCTCTCTCTCTCTCTCTCTCTCGTCATTATCGGTGTGCTGGCGTGAGAAACTCTTCAGGTGGAGTGAACTAAGCATAAGAGAGAGACACGCTTCCCAAGGCACGTGAGAGACGCCCTTAAAGACACGAAGGTCCATTCAGAGAGAGAGAGAGAGAGAGAGTAGTAGTAGTATTTTTTTTTTTTTCTAGTATTGGAGAATTGATACCGCTCTTTCCTCTTGTCGCTTTACTCCAGTGGTTCCTTAGTGTTTGTGTTTCTGCTCTGACTGACTGATGGTGTCTCTGTGCTTCCCCTTCCTCCCTCTCGCCACCATCACCACTGCCACACTATAGACCAGCTTCACAGTCTCCTCTTTGTTCGGGAGCTTACCAACAATGAGTACGTCTAGGTAGGATAGCTTACAAAATTACTGGAATTGCTCCTTATGCCTTTCAGTTCTTTGTTTGTGTGCTTCTAAACGAAAAGCAGTTGTCTGAGTTGAGTGTTGAACCTCATCATGGCTCAAGTACTTTTGTTGGTTAGCTAGTAAACGAAAAATGCTCGTAATCTGAAACGCTTTGCTCTCTCACCATCACTGCTTTCCACAGGCTCCACTTGAAGATACTCGTGTGTTTGAGAATATTTTCATGTTTCTG
>NC_059286.1:9648639-9651139 GCF_017591435.1 Portunus trituberculatus
GAAAGTTTGAGGAGAGGAATGAATGGTGGAGCCGAGAAAGAGAAAAAAGAACACGAGAAGGAAGAAGAAAAATCATGAATGAAACACGAGACTATGAGAAGACCCGGACGGTGATAAAGAACTGGGAAACGTAGCACTGGAATAAGGCAATAAATATTCCCGGTGTGGAGAAGGGAGGGTCAGAAAGAGCGCCGTAGATAACACTCCAATGAACGAAACTTAGAGAAAAAGAACGGAGAGGAAAAGAATATAAATGCAAACCTAGATTGTGCGAAAAGAAACTCGGGAAAAAGAAGAGGAGGAGGAGGAGGAGGAGGAGGAGGAGGAGGAGGAGGAGGAGGAGGAGGAGGAGGAGGAGGAGGAAGAGTAGGAGAAGAAGCGGGAAGAGTCCTGAGGGAGTTGGAAGGTAAGGAGAGTGGAAGGTAAAAGTTAAATAAAAGGAGGAAAGAGAGGAGGAAGAAAACACAAAGGGACACTTAGAGTAACTATAAAAAGGGAAAGAGAGGTGGGAGGGAGGAAACAAAGTCTCATCAAAGGGGGACACAATTCACAGAGAAGAAAGAAGCGATGAGAGAAAGAAAGAGCGAATTTAAACAACCTTTTTCTTGTTTAGGAGAGAGAGAGAGAGAGAGAGAGAGAGAGAGAGAGAGAGAGAGAGAGAGAGAGAGAGAGAGAGAGAGAGAGAGAGAGAGAGAATACCTTTAGACCGAAGAATCAGAGCCCTGTATCTTGTATAGTCTGAAGCTAACCCAAATCAGAGCATAAGGACGTAATCAATCTATTCTTTTGGTGGGACTCTCGCCCTTATCCTTGGCTGTGGGTTAGCTCTGTGTTCCCCGGCAGCCTGTGTAGCCTCCGCGGGGAACATCATTGGAGAAGGACGGGCTTACGGGGATGTAATATATGAGTTGTATATTTATCGAAGTCTTGAGGAAAACTGATATTCTGAAAAGTAACGGATGGGTTTGAAAAGACGCGAGGAGGAAGGAATGGTGGTGGTGGTGGTGGTGGTGGTGGTGCGTTGCGGAATTGTGACTCGGTTTGTTGTTTATTGATGTTCATTTGTTTAACTATTATTTTTTCTCTTTTTTTCAGTTTGATTTAAAATATTTTGGAAGTTGATATATGACTGTGTGTTTATTATTATTACTGTGGTGTGTGTGTGTGTGTGTGTGTGTGTGTGTGTGTGTGTGTGTGTGTGTGTGTGTGTTCTTTAAATGTTTACTTTTTCGTCTTTGATATCTAATATTTGTCCTATTTGCTTTTTATTGTGCTTTCTAGAGAGAGAGAGAGAGAGAGAGAGAGAGAGAGAGAGAGAGAGTAATAGGTTAGGCTGGAGACAAGGAGAGGAAAGGGAGATACGTGCCTGGAGAGATAATCAAAGGAGAGGAGGAGGAGGAGGTGGAGGAAGAAGAAGAAGAAGAAGAAGAAGAAGAAGAAGAAGATCAAGGAAATGTGGATATATCTCGATCCCGTGAGGTGAAACGACAGGAGGACAGTATGAGGGGAAAGAGGAGGAAGAAAAAGAGAGGGAAGATGAGGAGGAAGAACAGAAAAATCCTTGTGGATTTATATATACACCATTTGCACCATCACATCTCTCCTCTTTTCCCCTCTTTTCCCTTTTCCCCTCTTTTCCCCCTCTTTTCCCCTCACTTCTCCTTTGCCTTCATTACCAGACAAGGGAAAACATGTGTGATCTGGAGGCCGCGTCAGTAGTTGTAGTGCAAGGGGAAACTCATCATCGCTTTCCCCTCTTGATATCTGGCATATTTTTCCCCTCTTTTCGTTTTCCCTGCTCATCTTTTACGTTTCTCCCCTCGTCTCGTCTCCCCTCATCCTGTTTTTTTTTTTTTATATATTTTTATCTATTTATTTATTTTTTCTTTTCTTATTTTTTCTTCTTTGTTTTTCTTGATTTCTGCTTTTTTTTTCTTTTCATTCTTTCTTCTTCGTTTTATTTTTGTTTATTTTTTTCTTACGTTTTATAAAGTGTAATCTAATATTTTGTACACGTTCTTCCTCCAAACATTAGTATTCATTGCCCGTCGTCACACACACACACACACACACACACACACACACACACACACACACACACACACACACACACACACACACACACACACGGGAAATTCTCTCTCTCTCTCTCTCTCTCTCTCTCTCTCTCTCTCTCTCTCTCTCTCTCTCTCTCTCTCTCTCTCTCTCTCTCTCTCTCTCTCTCTCTCTCTCTCTCTCTCTCTCTCTCTCTCTCTGTGTGTGTGTGTGTGTGTGTGTGTGTGTCTTCATCTTAGTGGAATAAGATGAAGGACTGAGGAGATCTAGGGATGCCAGAGGAGGAGTAGGAGGAGGAGGAGGAGGAGGAGGAGGAGAGGAAGAAGAAGAGGAGGTGGTGGTGGAGGAGGAGGAGTGGTTGTGACTTGCTGAGTATCGTAGCGTGAAATAGAGCTGGTGGTGGTGTTGGTGGTAATGGTGGTGATGATGGTGGTGGTGGTGATGG
>NC_059286.1:9656139-9658639 GCF_017591435.1 Portunus trituberculatus
CTTAGCTACAAATGTGCAAGTTATTATTTTGCTCTGCGTAAAGGGGCGAAGAACTCACAAGTGCTTATGTATCATTAAAACACGTGCTAGCTTGGTGCGTTGTGCTAATAATGCTTAATGGTGGAATTTTCTGTTGTTTTTTTGTATATTCACGTGTGTTTTGATATTCTTGCTCTAGGACTGGTTATGCTTCGCCTTGTTTGTCTTCTGTGCGTTTGAAGCAAGGCAGCGGAGTGTGTGGGATTCGTTGTGTGATTTAAAAGTGGTAGTTTTGCTGCATGTTTATGCTGGTCTTTAATGTTAATGTTTCATATTCCGTGCTTTTTCAGAGTTTTGTTATTATTCTTGCTATTATTCGCTTATTTTCTTTTTTCTGTCTTTTTTTTTTTTTTTTCACTTCTCATTCACTTTCATCTCATTTTTTTCTATTCCCTCTTTTTTTACTCATTCACTTTCTCGCATCTCATTTTCTTTCTGTTTATTCTCCTTTTTTATTTACTCGTCATTCACTTTCTCCCACATTGCTTTAGTTCATTGAGTTGGCAATTATTCGCCTTTCTTTCTTTTCCAATTGATTCTCCTTATCTTTATTGTTCTCGTGTGAGTTAATCTCTTATCACTGACTCCTCATTCATTCTTTTTCTAATCACGTTCTCATTCCCTGTCGAGTTGCTAATCCCGGATCTTGTTTCGTATTTACTGAGAGGTGGAATCACACAGGCGGTCTATGTGTGACTGCCTCGTTGGCCGGGAAACTCCATTCGTGTTTTTGTTTTTTTGTTCAGGGAATTTCACCTTCGAGTTACACGGCTGACTTATTCTCGTACACCTGACCGAGTGTCTCCCAGCAGTGTGATCTGAGAATGTGCCGCCACGTTTGTGCTTCGTCAGAATCGCTCACCTCGTGGGCACATTTCTGATCTGAAGCTTTCGTGATTGAGTGTAGTTTAATGTAGCGTTATGATTACGTTATTTTGTCTCGCTGTTATATTCTACACGCCCAAGTTCAACGCATTAAGGATTTGAAGCTTACTGAAGTCAGAATAGTATTACAATGTTGATAATTCACTTACTTGTCTTACGTCTTTGTCTAAATTCTGAATAGTATTACAACCTTGATAATTCACTTTACTTGTCTCACGTCTATGCTCCGTATCAATGAGGCCTCAGTCACTGTATTCCCCGCTTCTCTCATTGTTCACTTGTTTAGTATTGATCGATGCGAACCGGTAAAGCCACGTGGAATGAATCGTAGGAGTGACAGGCTACAATACCACGTCCCTCACTTTCAACCCTGATATCTTTATGCATTTTTGTAACTCGCTGGACTGAGAGAGCGACACGAGGGTGAGAGGCTTTGAAGACACAACAAAAAGGGAACAGTTGATGAATCCACTTGCGTGTTCAGCGAAACGATCAAAGTGGACGTCTTAATGAGAGGCTGAGGGACATTTTAAGTATCTCCTTTAGTAAGACGGTGTTGAGTCTTTAAACGCAGGATCATAAAGAGCAAAGAAAGGGCTTTAGGGAAGGCTGGAGTACACCTTTCACCTTTATGCCTCACTAATGCCCACCTGTTGCCCCCTTGCCCTCCGGTCCCTCTCAGGTAGAAGTGAAGGTGGCTGACTGTAATGGAGTGAACGTGGACTACACGCAACAGTGAAGTGGAACAGTGTGGAGTGACGCATGGATTTGTGGGACAGGGAGCAACGTGCGGTGGAGTGATAACATGAATTAGGGAGTGGAATTAATGGAGGTGGTTGGATGGAGGAGGTGCGTGGAGGGGAAACGAGTGGAGTGGAGGAAAGTGATGTAAGGCGAGGAGAAATTTGGAATGTGCTACTGTGCTTAGTGGTTGGAAGGACAGAAGAGGAGGAGGAGGAGGAGGAGGAGGAAGAGGAGGAGGAGGAGGAGGAGGAGGAGGAGGAGGAGGAGGAAGGAAAGATAACACAGAAAACTAAGCAAGATGAAAGAAGAGAGAAAGAATAAAGAAGAAAAAAATATAGGAGGCAACAAAAGAAGAGATGAAGGAATAGGAGGAGGAGGAGGAGGAGGAGGAGGAGGAAGAGGAAGAGGAAGAGGAGGAGGAGGAGGAGGAAGAAGAAGAGGAGGAGGAGGAGGAGGAGGAAGACGAGGAAGAGAAGATGAAAAGAGTTTAGGTAAGAGAAGGAAAGACGGCGTGAAGGAGAAAAATAAAAGGAGAGGAGGAGGAGACCGAGGAAGAAGAGGAGGAGCAGGAGAGGAGGAGGAGGAGGAGGAGGAGGAGGAGGAAGTAAAGTAGAAAATGCGATGGGGAGAGAAAGCGAAAGTAGGTCGTTGGGCAGACACAAAAAGGAGAGAGAGAGAGAGAGAGAGAGAGAGAGAGAGAGAGAGAGAGAGAGAGAGGTCTTTTCAAAATTTGTTGCAGTAAGTTTCGTTCAACAGAGAGAAAGCACTAGTGGTGGTGGTGATGGTGATGGTAGTGGTGATGATGGTGATGGTAGTGATAGTGATGATGGTA
>NC_059286.1:9661139-9676139 GCF_017591435.1 Portunus trituberculatus
ATCTTCTTTTTTTCCTCTTTTTTCATCCATTCCTGCTTTTTTTTCTCTTTTCTCCTCCTTTTCCCCTCATTTCCTTTTTTTTCTCCCTTTTCATCCTTACCTCCTTTTTTCCTTTTCTTGTTTTCCCATCATTTCCTTTTTTCATCTTTTCCTACTTTTTTCCATCATTTCTTTCTTCTTTCCTCTTTTTCCTCATTTCCTCCTTTCCCTTTCCTCCTCCTTTCCTTCTCTTTTCCTCAACCTTTCCTCCTTTTTTCTTCCTTCTTCCTTCCTCCTTTCCTTCTCCTTTCCTCCTTTTCCTCTCCTTTCCTTCTTTTCTCCCCCATTTCCTCATCCTCTTCTTTCCTTTCCTCTTCGTTTCCTCTTCCTTTTCATTTTACTCGTCTCGTCATCTTTCTCTCTTCAATTTTTGCTTTTTTCTTTCATATACTTATTGTCAGATTTCTTTCCTTATCCTTCGTGTATTTTTTCCTTCCTTTTTCTTTCCTTCAGTGTTGCCTTTCTCTTTCATCAATGTCTTTCTCGTTTTTCTTGTTTACTTTCTTCCTCCTCTCCATCCATCTCTCTTAAATTTCCTTTTTTTCTATGTTTCTATTTACTTTTCTTCCTATCTTATTTTTTCTCTTTTTTCTTTATCAAAACCTTTATTCCTCTTGGTTTCTTTTTCTATCTTCATTCTCTCCTTCCTTACCTCTCTCTCTCTATTTATCTGTTTCTTTTTCTCTCTCTCTTTTCTCTCCCCTTCTGTATCATATCACTGTCTTTTTTTTTTTTTCGCCTCTCAATGAACGCGAAGGAAAGGTAAGGAAGGGCAGGGAAGGGAAGGGAAGGAAAAACATTAACTTATATTGTGTCTCATTCCTCAGTATTGCAAATTTAATCCAGTTAATTGTCAACTCCTTTTTATTTGTAGGATATTGGTTGGGGTAGGATTTCATTTATGTCGAATCTTCCACCTTTTCACTTCTTATTTCTTTTATTAACCTCTCTCTCTTTTTCTTTCGTTTATTAAGTTTCTGTATTTAACTCGAGATTTGATGAGAAGGTTGTGGAGGAGGAGGAGGAGGAAGAAATGAAGTAGGAGGATGAGAGAGGGAATGAAGGAGGAGGAGGAGGAAAAGGATAATAATAATATCAGAAGTGACTGTCAAACGCAGCTGTAGCCTTAATGACTCGAAAAATGAGCCTTTCCTTCACTTTTTCTCGATTTTCTTCCTTGTTATCCTTACTTTCTTCCTCGTTTCTTTTCCTCGGTGTTGGTTGAGGGAGTCGCGTCACCAGAGCGGCATTAGACAGGCAGGGCACTAGGTACAAGATTTACTGCATTGCCTTTGGGGTTATCAAGGGAGTTATGATGACAGCTTGAGTGTGGCAGGGACCGAACGGGGAAGTTACACGCACAAAATGTATACCAGGACTGACTGACTGAATAAATGAATGAATGAATGAATGGCTGGCTGGCTGACTGACTGACTGACTGACTGACTGATTGACTAGGTGACTTTATGACTGACTGACTGGGTGGCTGACTGACTGGATGGCTGAATGAATGACTGACTACCTAGCTAACTGACTGACTATGGCTGAATGAATTACTGGGTGGTTGACTGACTGACTGACTCACTCACTCACTCACTCACTCACTCACTCACTCACTGACTGACTGACTGACTGACTGACTGACTGACTGACTGACTGACTGGCTGGCTGGCTGAATGAATGCCTGACTGAACCCGTAAGTTACCATGAATTGATTTTATTGACTCAATCGTGGCAGAACATGTTCAGGATGGAATGACTAACTCTCTCACTGACTGAATATGACTATGAGAAAACACCTATGGACTAACTGACTGACTGACTGAAGGAGAATGTGAACTGACTACCTGAACACTAAAAACTTAAGCGAAATAAGTTCTCGTGAGGTGACTGATTAAACTGACTGGCTGAACACGGAAGAGCGGAGCAGAACACAAATCTGGAGCAATACCGAATAAAATGACACGAAAAGCACCATTTTTTGTGAGAGAGATAGAGCTGTTATGGGGAGGTGGTTGAGTGACACGTGCAATTCAACTGAGAAACTGAAGTGAGTGAGATGAGTGAGATGAGTAACAAAAGCCTTCACTTCTCGAGCTAACAAACCAAACAAGAATCACAGGACAAAAAATTCAGTAACTATAGAGTCGCGTTGTCTCGAAAGGGGGCGTGTGGAGGGAAGCAGGAGATGTGAGGGGAAAAGAAGGAGGGTAGCGTTTCCCTCGTGCACCCTTCACTCCCTCCACCTCCCCTTTGTGGCGTGGACGAGCGGGGGGCAGCGTGAGGGGGAAGAAGCGCCCCTGGAAGAGAGTATTGTAAAGGCTTGCCAGTGATGTAGGATCGAAGCAGCTCCTCTCACTCCTGCCTCTCGCCTCACCACTGAGAGTCAAACTGAGAACCTTTCCTGGCCTCGCTCCCTTCCATGCCCGCTCCTCTCTCCCCCCCGCACTCCCTCTCTCTCTCTCTCTCTCTCTCTCTCTCTCTCTCTCTCTCTCTCTCTCTCTCTCTCTCTCTCTCCGTGAATAGGGTACCCAAGCCGTCTATTATTTACAAAATATCAGGTTTTTTTGTCCCGAGAAAATAGAAAAGTTTGCCCAGAGTGAGAGAGAGAGAGAGAGAGAGAGAGAGAGAGAGAGAGAGAGAGAGAGAGAGAGAGAGAGAAAACACGGGAAACTGGACATTGATGAAAGAAATGGATAAACACACACACACACACACACACACACACACACACACACACACAGAGAGAGAGAGAGAGAGAGAGAGAGAGAGAGAGAGAGAGCGCCCTAGGGTCAAAACCAGGTCAGAAAATGCAAGAGGTCATGTCTCTTCTCGTCCTTTAATGATTTGCCTGACTCTCTCTCTCTCTCTCTCTCTCTCTCTCTCTCTCTCTCTCTCTCTCTCTCTCTCTCTCTCTCTCTCTCTCTCTCTCTCATTATTATTATTATTATTATTATTATTATTATTTATTTTATTTTCTCAGTCATTGTTAAGTTATTATTATTATTGTTATTATTATTATTATTATTATTATTATTATTATTATTATTATTATTATTATTTATTTATTTTATTTTATTTTCTCACTGTCATTGTTAAGTGAGAGAGAGAGAGAGAGAGAGAGAGAGAGAGAGAGAGAGAGAGAGAGAGAGATTGGTGAATGAAACAAGCCGGAAGGGAAGCTGACAGAGAGAAGGAAGATGTATGAGAGAGAGAGAGAGAGAGAGAGAGAGAGAGAGAGAGAGAGAGAGAGAGAGAGAGAGAGAGAGAAGATGAGGGAAGAACTGGTAAATAAGACATGAAGAAATGAGAAGGATGGGGATGGAAAGAAAGAAGGAAAAATGGAGGAAGAGAAGAAAGAAGTGAAGGAAGGAAAGAAATTGTGATGGAGGAGAGAGAGAGAGAGAGAGAGAGAGAGAGAGAGAGAGAGAGAGAGAGAGAGAGGAAGAATAAACTGGAGGAGTGAAGGGACTGGGAAGAAGGGAAGGAAATGCGGATGGAGGGAAAGAGGAAAGGAGGAAAGGAAAGAAGGAAGGAGGAAGAAAATGGAAGGAGGTGAATGGGACTTAGAAGGAGAGAGGGAGGAGTGGATGGGTTGAGGGAGGGAGGGAGGGAGGATGGGAGGTAAAGACAAGGAGGGAGGGAGGGAAGGAAGTGGAGGGAGGGAGAGAAGGAGGGAAGGAGGGAAGGCACAGTTACCAAGTCCCGGTGGGAGTTTCCTCTTTAAACAACAGAGACCGACCGCCACAGTCCTACACACACACACACACACACACACACACACACACACACACACACACACACACACACACACACACACACACACACACACTTATTTAGGCATGCGAATATGCATACGTACATACACACTGACACCAAGAGAGAGAGAGAGAGAGAGAGAGAGAGAGTTTTGGCCACAATGCGAGTCCATGGAAAAAAGAAAAGAAAGGAGAAACAAGAGAAGAAAAATATGACATCATTTTGCTTTATTCTCCTCGATGTATGAAAAATAATTCTAATATAATTTTTATCGTCTTTGTTTCTCTATTTTATTTTTTAGCATTTTTTTTCTTTATTCTTAGTAAAAAGCAATTGAAAAGGAAATAACTGGAATTTTATTTGGATGATTTTTTTTCTTGAACTGTAAAAGAAAACTTGCTAAAATATAAAAAGGTTTTGAGAGGTGAAGAGATGTGTTGACTTGACATGCTTTTTACTCTCTCTCTCTCTCTCTCTCTCTCTCTCTCTCTCTCTCTCTCTCTCTCTCTCTCTCTCTCTCTCTCTCTCTCTCTCTCTCTCTCTCTCTCTCTCTCTCTCTCTCTCTCTCTATTCAGTCACTTCACAGTCACTCACTTTAAATGGCAGTAGGAAATCCTTTTAGTGATATTGTAAGTGATTTGATTCTCCTCATAAAGGTTTCGTTATATTTGTCTGTCCACTTGCGCTCGTTTTCCTCTTTTTTCCTCATTTTTTTTCCTTCTTTTCTTTATTTTTTAGTGTATGAGTAATCTATTTTTCACGTTCCCATCAATTGTCATTCTGTTTTCCTCTTTTGTTGATTGATTAGTGTGTGTGTGTGTGTGTGTGTGTGTGTGTGTGTGTGTGTGTGTGTGTGTGTGTGTGTGTGTGTGTGTGTGTGTGTGTGTGTGTGTGTGTGTGTGTGCGCCATATTTTAAGAACCAGATTTCGAAGTCCTTCTCCTCCTCCTCCTTCTCCTCCTCCTCCTCCTCCTCCTCCTCCTCCTCCTCCTCCTCCTCCTCCTCCTCCTCCTCCTCCTCCTCCTCCTCCTCCTCCTCCTCCTCCTCCTCCTCCTCCTCCTCCTCCTCCTCCTCCTCCTTTTTACTCTCTATATCCTTTCATGCCTTCGTCTCAGCTTCCTCTCTCTCTCTCTCTCTCTCTCTCTCTCTCTCTCTCTCTCTCTCTCTCTCTCTCTCTCTCTCGCTCTAGCTCTTGTCGTAAACTCCGTGGACTCGAAACCCAGTATTACAGTTTGTCAGTGGGCGAGTCAGAACCATTGTGCCATTGCTTGCCATTCAACATTGAGCCGGCGTTGTGATGCGAGGCGGAGAGGAAGGACACTGCTACCGGGGAGATAAGCAGCGGGGAAAGTAACGCTGGAAATACAATACGTGTGGGTTTTTTATGGGTGATAGCTAGTGTTGATTTTATCCCCCTTCTATAGTGACGCTTATTTTTACCTTGAGTGTACGATTAGATCATTTCATTGTTGATTTTAACCACCTTCTGTACTGTCATGTATTTTTACCTTGAGATTTGTGTACGATTAGACCATTTTATTGACATTAGGAAGGGTCTTTGGAGGTCAGAAGATTACTAGGCAGAGTCTTCACTATTTTAATTCCCAGCTTAAGTTTTTGGAGCTGTGAAAAATCGCCAAATAGTAAGTAGAATGAATATGAAAGCGTGTCATGGTACTGAAGGGATTAACACGTCCTTTGATATGCAAGTGACGGAGAAAAAAAAAACATATATTCTTGCCAGTTTTGAATTTGTATGATGGATGTGAAATTGATGCGTCCTTATGCAATATATGGGATAGGAAAAGTGTCAGTCAGTGGTGAGTTTGTTCATGTAATTAATTTGAATATTTGGCGGTTTTATTATTTTTATTTTTAATAGCCTGTATATGAAAGGAAAGTTGTTTGTTAGTATGTGTTGTAGAAATTAATTGAGTTTATTAGTATTTTTCTGTCTATTTATTCATTTGTTTATTTTTGTATTAATTTTTATTTTATATTTTGTGTGTGTGTGTGTGTGTGTGTGTGTGTGTGTGTGTGTGTGTGTGTGTGTGTGTGTGTTCGTGTGCGTGTGCGTGCGTGCGTGCGTGCGTGCGTGCGTGCGTGCGCATGACTCACTCCCACACATGCAGTAATAATTGTTTTCTTTTCTTTTCAAAGAAACTAGACCGGCCGATCTCTCTCTCTCTCTCTCTCTCTCTCTCTCTCTCTCTCTCTCTCTCTCTCTCTCTCTCTTTACTCTTTTGTGAGAAAATTCCTTTGTCAAAATTCCTTTGTTACAAGAAATATCCTTTAAGAATGATGGAGTGACTTGTAATTCTCTTCAATTTGACTCTATTATTGTTATCGTCATCATTATTATTATTATTATTATTATTATTATTATTATTATTATTATTATTGTTATTGTTGTTGTTGTTGTTGTTGTTGTTGTTGTTGTTCTTATTGTTGTTCTTATTATTTTTATTATTGCTATTATTATTATTGTTATTATTATTATTATTATTATTATTATTATTATTATTATTATTATTATTATTATTATTATTATTATTATTATTATTATTGTTGTTGTTGTTGTTGTTGTTAATGAAGAACGGTATCATTGTAGTATTTATAATAAGTGTTTGAATAAAGCTAGAGAGAGAGAGAGAGAGAGAGAGAGAGAGAGAGAGAGAGAGCCTGCATCGATCAGGAGTAGCGAGAGAGAGAGAGAGAGAGAGAGAGAGAGAGAGAGAGAGAGAGAGAGAGAGAGAGAGAGAGAGAGAGACGTGGAGCCTTCCTCTCACTCGGGTTAGGATCTCTCTCACTTCGACTCTCCCTTGCTTCCTCCCTTTATCTTCCTCCCCATTCTGCCTTTCCGTTCTCCCTCCCTCCCTTCCTCCTTCCCTCCCTCCTTTGCCCCTTTCCTCCTTTCTCCCTCCTTCCTTCCCTCCCTCCCTCCTCGCTTCCTCTCTTTTTATCTCCCCACTCCTTCCTATATGTCTCTTTCCTCCCTCTCCCTCTCTCCTCTCCCTCTCTCCCTCTCCCACTCCCTCCCTACTTCCGTGTTCCTCCTCTTAATTTGGTAATTTTGTTCCCGTTTTCTTTCTTTTCTTTTTTTGGGAAACTATTGTTCTATCTTTCGTATTTTTCTTTCTTAATTTTTTTTTCTTGCCAATGTGTTTCCAGAGAGAGAGAGAGGAGAGGGAGAGGGAGAGGGAGGTAAGCATGATATTGGGCCAAAGAGAGATAAAGAGAGAAAAATTTAGTACCCATTAAGTGAGATTAAAAGAGAGAGAGAGAGAGAGAGAGAGAGAGAGAGAGAGAGAGAGAGAGAGAGAGATGGGAGAGGTGCCATCTTTTGGGCTCAAGAACATTCATTGTGTATGTAGTTTATTAGGAAGGAGGAGGGGCAGGAGGAAGAGAAAGAGTAAGTAGGAGGAGGAGACGGTAGAGATGGGAGAGGAGAAGGAGGAGGAGGAGGAAGAGGAGGAGATAGTGGTGATGTTGGTGGTAGTAGTTAGGCTGGGCACGAGGAGTTTGACGAGGATGTGAAGGAGAAGGAGGAGGAAGAGGAAGAGGAAGAGGAAGAGGAAGAGGAATTCAACCCCTCTCTTCAAGGTTCAAAAGAAGTGTTGGTGCTCTTGATCCTCGGCTCCTCTTTTTTTCTTTTGCTTTCTTTGTGTTTCTATTTTCCTTTGTCTTCCTTTGTGTTGGTTCAGTATACAGAGAATGAATCAATCGAGAAACGTTCCTGTGACGCGATGCTGTGAAACGTTTTTCCAGTGACATGGCTAGAGAGAGAGAGAGAGAGAGAGAGAGAGAGAGAGAGAGAGTGTACCCAGTGGAATCTTCATATGGTCCTCGACATACAAATTTTTCACATAACTGAACAAAAATTCATGTCATTTTTAGCCACAAACTCCCGGACACATTTTTATCTCGCTTTGTTTTCCTTTTGTCGCGGCTTATTGCATTGACCCATCGCTGCTCACACACACACACACACACACACACACACACACACACACACACACACACACACACACACACACACACACACACACACACACACACACACACACACACACACACACATTTCTTAGCCTCTCATGTTATAAAACTTCATATTAACAACAAAAATAAGGAAAAAAAAAAAAAACACAACACAGCCCCTTCCTCAGTCTCTCATTCCTCTTTTACACAAACAATAATGACGTAGAGACATGGAAACATTAGCCGGAATACACTCTGGGAGGAACCACTGGGGCGTGTTAACCATTTTATGAAAGGCGAACACGAAAACATCCAGACGGAAAGAGAGTGAGAGAGAGAGACTGAGTGTGTGTTGGGGAGGGTGGAAGTGGAAAGCTTGTTAACTCCATCCAAGTCTTTGCTCTTTCTTGTGGCGGGAGGATGAGATGAGAGAGAGGAGACGTGCGGGGAAGGAGGATGAAAAGTGGAGTAAGGGATTATGGGTGAAGGAGAGGCAAGGAAGTAGAAATGACAAGAGAAGAAGGTGGGTAGTAGTGTTTAAAGTTGAGGAGTTTTCTTTGCTATGGGGGAAAGGGATTATATTGAAGCGGGATATTTTTTTTTTTTTTAAAGGAAATACATGTTCAGAGGGAAGGAAATACGAGGGAAATGTTGAAAGGGGCACAATACACAGCAGTGTTCCTCAACCTCTTTTTTTTTTATCATGACCCAGCTTGACTTAATATACCTCCGTGATAACCAAATACGTGTTTTTATTGTAGCTTTTTACCTCTGATATGGAAACTGATTCACACACACACACACACACACACACACACACACACACACACACACACACACACACACACACACATACACATACACACATACTTTGGCGATCCACTGAATAAGTACTATGGAAAACTTTGACTCAGATTAAAGGGTTTATCATTTAGTGGAGGAATTCTTGATGTTTAAAGTGAAAGATAGTGAAGAAAAATACACTTCAAGGAAAAAAAGGAGAAAAAAAATGGTAAGATATAGAGAAGACTAAATAAATGATTGGAAAATTATGTGGGGGAAGAAAAGAAAAGAGGACATTGAACATAGATATATACTTAGAATAAAAAGGAGAAAAATGCTAAGATATAAAGAAAAGACTAAATACTTGATTAGAAAATTATGTGGGGAAGGAAAAAAAAGGAAACATTGAAAAGAAATAAAAACTTGCAGAAAGAAGAGGAGAAAATGCTAATAAAGAAGAGACTCTATAATTGATTGTAAAATAAACTTTGTAGAAAAAGAAAGAAGACACTGAAGAGAAATAAATACTTGCAAAAAAAAAAAAAAAAAGAAAAATGCCAAAAAAGAAGAGACTATACTTGATTGCAAAATAGGGTTCGTAGAAAAAAGAAAGAGGGTTTAAAGGGAAAGGGATGAAGACCTTAGGGGAGTAGAAACTAACAAGGAAGACAAGAGTGATAGGGTAAAGGGGAAGGATTTAAAGGGAAAGGGTTCGTTTGATTAGGGAATAGGTTTTCTTGGAAGAGGGAAAAAGTTTAAAGGGAAAGATGTTGACTTAACTTGAGGTTACCGGGAATATTTTTCTTAATCCACATTAGATAAATTGAAAAGACACGAAAAAAGGAGGAGGAGGAGGAGGAGGAGGAGAGGAAATAATTATCTCCAATGCTGGCGAAATAACACACACACACACACACACACACACACACACACACACACACACACACACACACACACACACACACACACACACACACACACACACACACACTCTCTCTCTCTCTCTCTCTCTCTCTCTCTCTCTCTCTCTCTCTCTCTCTCTCTCTCTCTCTCTCTCTCTCTCTCTCTCTCTCTCTCTCTCTCTCTCTCTCTCTCTCTCGATTATTATTCACCTTTATGCCCTCCTTTCGTACCTGTTTGGGGACACATAACGACCACTCTACCACAATGACCATCACCACCACTACTCTCTCTCTCTCTCTCTCTCTCTCTCTCTCTCTCTCTCTCTCTCTCTCTCTCTCTCTCTCTCTCTCTCTCTCTCTCTCTCTCTCTCTCTCTCTTTCATTCCAATTCCAATGAGAGAGAGAGAGAGAGAGAGAGAGAGAGAGAGAGAGATTGTGTCTCGCCTGCCTTTATCAGACGACATGTCAAAGGAGAGAGAGAGAGAGAGAGAGAGAGAGAGAGAGAGAGAGAGAGAGGGTGAGTTAAATGCCTTTGGCTCACCAATCATCACTTCTCTTAACTTATTAAAAAGGGAAAAAAAATGAAGAAAAAATTGATGTCCCTCTTTCACATATTGGCAGTCACGTCCACAGGTAAATTTAATGAGGCTTTCACATTTGCATCTCTCTCTCTCTCTCTCTCTCTCTCTCTCTCTCTCTCTCTCTCTCTCTCTCTCTCTCTCTCTCTCTCTCTCTCTCTCTATCTTCTCTCTCTCTCTCTCTCTCTCTCTCTCTCTCTCTCTCTCTCTCTCTCTCTCTCTCTGTATAACAGTAAAAGTCTAGCGGTGAGAGGCAATAGAGAGTGTCATGTTTCCTTATTCTCATTTTCCTTTGTTCTCTCTCTCTCTCTCTCTCTCTCTCTCTCTCTCTCTCTCTCTCTCTCTCTCGCTCTCGGTCTCGGTCTCAGTCTCGTAGCAATCAATGTGTGTGTGTGTGTGTGTGTGTGTGTGTGTGTGTGTGTGTGTGTGTGTGTGTGTGTGTGTGTGTGTGTGTGTGTGCGTGTGTGTGTGTGTGTGTGTGTGTTAATGATGAAAGTAATGAGGATGATGGGAAAGAATGTCTGGAATGTGTGGTGAGTGTTTAATGTGTTTCTTTGAGTGGTGTTCTTCTTGTACTAGTCAGCAATGCATTCACCATCCGGCTGTAATGCACTGTGCTGGTGCTCGTGTTGTATTGTTTGTTTTCATTTTTATGCTGACTCGGATACAGGTAAAGGTGCGATGTTACCTGCAATAAAGGCTACCGGCTATCACACACAGACACACACACACACACACACACACACACACACACACACACACACACACACACACACACACTCACATATGCAAAGGTCACTTGAAGGTAGTATTGGTGGTTACAGTGGAGGAGGTTGTGGTGGTGGTGGTGGTTGTAGAGGTGGTGGTTGTGGTTGTAGTGGTGGTGGTGGTGGTGGTTGTGATGGTGGTGGTGGTGGTGGTGGTAGTGGTGGTTCGGTTCCATATTCAACCTTGAAAAGTGCAAAGAGGGATGAAATAAAAAAAAAAAAAAAAGAAAAGAAAAATAAATTAATCTCCTTATTTTATTTATCCTTCTTCCTTTCATCCATCCTTTCCTTTCTTTAAAATCTCGTCCTTGACTCTTTTTTTTACCCTCCTCTCCCTTCCATATCTCTTTCCTCTTCTCTTTATGTAGCTTCCTTCTCCCTTCCGTCCTTTCCTCACACAAATCTGTCCTTTCACGTCCCTTCTTCCTTCATGTGGCCTTGAAACCCCCCTTGAGGGACGCTTCCTTTTCCCTCCATTGCCCTTGACGCCATAGAAAGTTGCCCCGACGTGACCCATGCCGAGAGAGAGAGAGAGAGAGAGAGAGAGAGAGAGAGAGAGAGAGAGATTGGTGTAGTGGAGTGAACAGGAAAGTTTTAAAAGTCAGGATTATTTGAAGAAAACAACGATCTTTTTTTAATCTCTCTTCAAATTCCTAGAAAATACTTTAGGCTGGTCGGAGTTTAGGCCTAAGGGAAGATAAATAGAAAGTTTGGTACAGTGAGTTTGAGAGATAGACCCAAAATCAGATACACTTTCTTCTCTCACCACGCCATTTTTCCGAGGCCACAGAGACGACTAGCACGGTTTTCAAGACAGTTCCCCCTTACAGTAAACTAGAAACCTTTGCTAATCTATCACCAGAACCATAGAAACACCCTTAAAAACACTAGTATCTTTAACTACAGCATTAGGAGGCAGTGATGGTGAGAGAGCAAAGCGTTTAAAAATGCAGGCAATAGGACGAGTAGTATCCACGCACTGGTCCTGGAAAGAGTAAAGAGATGATGTGTGTAAAAGAAGATGCGTTTTTTCTTATTTCTTTATTTCTTTATTTATTTTATGAGTGCGTGGTTGTGTGTGGATTTTGCTCTATAGTCTGCGCTTTTTATTTATTTATTTATTTTTTTTATGAGTGTGTGGTTGTGGGTGGACTTTGCTCTATAGTCTATCTACTCTAAAGTGACTCATGGGTTCAAAAAATATTGTAGTTTATGGATGTTATGATATGTGAATAATGTTTGTTTTCTGTTGACCAGCACACTTATCATCCGGATAGACTACAGTTTTTCTCAAGATCTGACCACCACGCATTCCCCGGAACACCACTCATACCGTGACCCGCATGCAGAAACACCTTGCTCTCTCACCACGACAGTTTTCCAAGGCCACAGAGACGACTAGCTGGATTTCTCCGTATAATAATATAGAATTCTTCCCATTGCATCACCAGAACCATAAAAATACCGTTAAAAACATGATCATCTCCTACTGAAGCCTTTGGAAAGTAGTGATGGTGATGGTGAGAGCAAAGCGTTTAAGAATACTGACCTGAGACCCCGGGACCACTTTAGACTGTAATATTGAATTAGAAGGAAAATAAACAAGGAAAGTAGGAAGAAAGCGAGATGTTGTGATCCTGTGGGCTTTATGAGGAGGGTTTCGCTTCCTCTCAGCACTCCCTCTCCCTTCCCAGCCCGGTCATTAGTCAAACCATTTCATACAGCAAGGAAGGCTCCCTCTCCCCTTGCCCCTGCGACCACACCGTGTAGTCTATGAACATTAGTTAACCCTAACTGGCTCTCCTCTGCTGTGCTGCTGTTATCGCTCCCATAAAGGAAGAACACGTAATAGGTTTGTTGATCTCCACGAGGCTTTTTGTGATGCCCCGCACTCTCTTGTGAACTGTGAGAGGTGTTGGATAATAAAGGGAGAGTTTTCACCATTATTTCACCGAGAGGATTTGGTGACCTGTGTGGAAGAGTTGATTTGATGTTACTTGAACGAGATCAAAACAGAGTATCGTAAACACATGAACACAAGATGATAACATAATAACTAATACAACTAACCTAGCCTAAATACATTGTTGTCTGATATGAGTCTGTTTGTAATGGCACTAAGGAGCGGCACAGGAACATCAGACAAATTTATGGATGAGGATGATCGGTGGAAACAACTCAATTAATCCTACAATGACTAATTAAGACGTGTAGGCTTAATCGTCTTCCCACTTCTGAAACTCCCTGCCCTCCTGCTTCTGAATTTCCAGCTTCCTGTTACTTGACTTCATTTAAAAGGGAGATTTCAAGACATTTTTTTGGCTAACCCCTTTAGACCTGTAAGGGAACTGGCAACTAAGTGGGCCTTTTTTTAATTTTTGTTACTCTTGGCCAGCTTTCCCCTCTTACATATGAAAAACTCCCCTGATTTTCTAGTGTTCTGATTAGAGTGAAGTTTTTTGCTAGCATTCTCATTAGAGTGAAGTTTTGTGCTAGTGTTCTTATTAGAGTGAAGTTTTGTGCTAGTGTTCTCATTGGAGTGAAGTTTTTGCTAGTGTTCTCATTAGAGTGAAGTTTTTGCTAGTGTTCTCATTAGAGTGAAGTTTTTGCTAGTGTTCTCATTAGAGTGAAGTTTTTGCTAGTGTTCTCATTAGAGTGAAGTTTTTGCTAGCGTTCTTATTAGAGTGAAGTTATGCAAGCTGTCCAATACTCCATGACAACCAGACACTCTTCAACTTGACCTGACTGATGTGAACTTCGACCCTTGCTGTGTTGCCAAGTGTAGGATGTTTGTTCTTCTTAATCACCAGGAAGTTCCCATAATTGGTGAGGATAGGGCGGCTGCGTGTGGCACCGAGGCACTCCTCACCACAGCGGCGCCAGACTCCAGGGAGGGGGAGGGTGTTGTGATGAGGGAGACAGCGAAGGCGGCTCGTGTCAACATCAGCTCTGGCTTTCTTTCTTTATCTTTCTTTCTCTAGAGTTTTATTTTTTTTCTACTTTACTTTTTTTATTTTTTTATTTTTTTTATATTTTCTCTTTTTTCATCTGTTTGTCTTTTTCTCTTACATATCCTTCTTTTTATCTTTCTTTCTCTAGTGTTTTATTTTTTGTACTTTTTTACATTTTTTATTTTCTTATTTTCGATATTTTCTTTGTTTCATCTGTTCGTCATTTTACGTATCCTTCCTTTTTATTTTTTTTATTTATCTGACAGTAATTTTCTCTAAACATTTTGCACGTGACTTTATTTTTTTTCTCTTTACTTCTATCAATATTTTCTACCAAACGTGACATCAAAATTGTTCTCTCGATTTTTACGTCTCTCCAATAAACGTGATCTAAAAATGTCGACCTAGAAAAAAGAAATGAATAAAAAACGTGTTTGTGACTGATGCAGTTTTGGATGTGGCTAAAAATGTATCTCATTCATTTGTTTTGTGCACTAATAATGTTAATAATGTTATTAAAACAAAACAATCCAACTTTCCCCGATTCCTCTCTTTCCTTAGTGCAGTGCGACAACCGTGTGTGTGTGTGTGTGTGTGTGTGTGTGTGTGTGTGTGTGTGTGTGTGTGTGTGTGTGTGTGTGTGTGTGTGTCTGTGTAAGCCGTCTCTTCTTCCCACTTTCCAACTCCTCCTTTTACTAATTGTTATCTTTTTCCCTTTATTTATTAATTTTCGTATTTAATCTTATTCACGTTTCTCTCTGTCTCATCCTCTTCTGATGTTTCTGGCGAGGACGTGAACATGGCGCGCCTCAGCCACCGCGGTGAACGAGTGTTTTATAATCAGTGTATCCTTCAGTGGCTTACAATTATCATTAGTAGCATTGAGGCTGTCGGGGCAGCGGGAGTCTGGCGGGGCCTCTCTCCGGCAGGGTCTCGTTAGTGACGATGAATGCTCCACCTATGCAGGCTGCACGCTATTAGATTTATACGCCATTATTACGTTATCTCGGCGGATAAAACTTCTGTGTCTTAATAATTGGTGTATTAACTTACTGAATGGGCAGTTATAGTGTATGACGGCGCTGAGCAGAGGAGTGTGTTGGATTGGGTGAGCCTTGCTTCACTAAGACTGAGGGATGACGGCGAAGATTACGTGGGTGTTGTGTCTTGCCTTGTTACGAGCCACACACGCGTCAATTATCCAATAACCGCCACCTGAGCTGTCCGCCACACACCTGCCACCA